>NC_060958.1:8706936-8739436 GCF_910589235.1 Vespa crabro | reverse complement strand
GACCACCCAGAACAACCGATCCTCCTTCTCTCGCTCGAAGCGATATTCGATGCAAGTCTTTAAAGCGAGAATGAGAAACTAAAGAGAAACGAGAAGTAAAGAGGAAAAAAAAAAGGGAAAAGAAAAGGAAAGAAAAGAAAAGAAAAAAAAAAGAAAAAAAAAAAAAGAAAAAATAAGGAATAATCACGGAAGGACTCTTCTTCTGGATATTATCGAAAAAAGCATTCTATGCGCCGATCTTATGTGCATACTTAAAAAGTATCCATACTTTTTGCCCGATTGGATTATATTTGCCCGATGATTCGGAGGCTTCGAAGGAAAAGAAAAAAAAAAAAAAAAAGAAAAAAAGAAAAAAAAGGGAGAGAAAAAAGGGGAGAAAAAAAAGAAGGAAGAAAGAAAGAGAGGAAAATCTCTAACGTAAAAAATATTTTTATCGGTATCGTGGCTCGTGTGAAAAGTGACTTACCAAAGATAGAACGTATTGACATCGAGAAGGCTTTGAACGAGGAATTGACGAGCGCGCGTGATCAGCGTTCATTCGGTTCGAAGCTTTGCGAGAATATCGAGAGATCAAATTCTTCAAAGTCATGGAAGGGAAGATGACTTTAGACAATTTTTAATGAAAAACGATAACAGGACCGAACACCATTCGTCAATTATCCCGTTATATCCCACCGAGATAACGTAATATATAGAGGATATCGTGAAAATAATTGACATGCCACAACGTCGATCTAAAAAAAAAAAACTTGTCCTCGATACAACGACGAAGTTATGAACCGTCTCCGAAGGTTAGATTAGTCAACGAGCATGAAGAGGTTTACGAGGAGGGAAAGACAAAAGACTATGAACACCTTGTTTCTTCAGATTGGGGTGGCAACGAGATTTCGTACAATATATACCGGGTGTTCGCATGATTAAATCTCACCATGTCGTATCGTATTCATACGATCACGATGAAAGGAATCGAAATGTCCTTTTTTCTTTTTTCTCGATTTCTTCCTTTTTTTTACTTTTACTCGTTTTTTTCTTTCTTCCCTTTTTTTTCGTCCTCTTTTTTTTCTCTTTTCGTTCTTTTTCCTCTTCCTTTTTTTCCTCTTTTTTTTTTCTTTCTCTCTTTTTTTTTTTTTTTTTTTTTTTTTTTTTTTAAAGGAAGCCCTTTTAAAATGACATCCAACGTATTTGTACGTGATATCGTAAGCAAATTTCTCGATACATTATTCTGAATCACCTGAGCTATTGGTATACACACATCGGCAAGGACGTCTGGTTGTTGACATCTCTCATTGTAAATACTCGTGATCGTCCTTTCAGAAACTTCTACTACATCGTGCAACAAAAAATATCGATCCCGGCATCTTCGTCGCTCATGTCATTTATAATAAAAACATATACTTATATGTGTATATAATATATATACATATATATATATATATATATATATATATATATATACATACATACATACATACATACTCATATACAGTTACATACGTAATTACAATTTTCTGAATAATGTTTTCTTCGTAAAATACGATTATATATATATATATATGGAAAAAGAGAGAGAGAGAAAAAAAAAATAAAAGAAAAAAATGAAAAAGAAGAGAGAAAGAAAAAAAGAAAAGCATAAAAACGAATACAAAAAAGAAAATATGTATGAAGTACGTATCTAACTCACAGGTGATATCCCAGGATGAACCATCGTGTAGAATCTCGAACGAGTTCCACGCCATGAAACGTTACACGTATCACGTACAAACATTTCACTCGACGTTGTACGTTCAACGTTCATTCAATTTCGTTCGGCCGAGAGAATTCGTCCAGAATCGAGAAATTCGTTCGTTTCGATAACGTAAGATCACCATAAATCTTTCGCGAACGATCGAACACTTCAACGAGCCACGAATACTTCATCACGAATTTTGACGCAGTTACTATCATCGAGACGAACACAATTACTACTATCAGGTGGCAGCACCAGATTCGTCGCTATTATTCGCATACATATTCTATTTTTACTTTCTATCACTATACATATTCTTTCTCTCTCTCTCTCTCTCTCTCTCTCTTTCTCTTTCTAGGATTTATCGAAATTGAAAAATAAGATTTAACATAATGACATAAATCTATTTTCCCATTCTAATTTCCCATTATCGTTATCTATAATGAGATAAGTATAATATTATCCATTGATTTTCATTCGGATTAATTTATAATTGAATATAATCGAGTAAATTTTCCTCATCCTTTTAGATCCTCGTTTTAGCACCAACAGAAGAATATCTCTGCAAAATATATATCCACTTGATTAAATCCAATCTCTCTTTCTCTCTCTCTCTCTCTCTCTCTCTCTCTCTCTCTCTTTCTCTTTCTGTGTGTGGTGTGGAGTAACCGGAAGTCTGTCCTTGAACGTAGGCCGCTAACCGTTATCGGTCAAAAAGTTCGTGCTAATCCAAGCAGAAGGATCAGAGAGAGGTTCGACGACACGAACACTAAGACGCAACGCGTTCGAACTAATTTTAGTTGCTCTCTCGCGATCGGGATCCATCGGGCTTTGCCATGCCAAGAAAGGGAAGAAAGAAAAAAGATGAGAAATGGAATGCTTTAATAAGATCGAGCAAAGCTTTGATTCACACGCTACTCCTCGCAAGATGTTGCCTCTGCACAGCTATCGTTACTTCTCTCTCTCTCTCTCTCTCTCTCTCTCTCTCTCTCTCTCTCTCTCAGATTCGTTATTATTTTTAGCATGTGATCGACTCGACTGCAACTCGAGTTTTATGAGTTTGCAACGTAGAGGTGATATTCTCTAACGAAGAATACCGAAGAAAAGAAACGATAGAGACTATGCCGTACATTAGGTCATCTCGCTGTTATACAGGCTTGGCGCGCATAATGATCGACCATTCTGTCACCAAAGGCCGATCCGAAGTGTCGATCCTTTTACACTCGACACCTATATACCGCACCTTCTTTAGTCGGTACTCATCGAAATGGTATGCCAAATATAACTGAACCAATGAAATATTTATCTACTTGGATCTTTGAAAAGTTTACTTTTTTCAAATAGATTTATTCATTTAATCCCGTATGAGCATTAAATCTAAATAATCTCGAGAGTATAATCGTGATCGTAATCGAGCTTAATTAAATTAACGAAATTTATAAATTCCTCGAGAATTTATATTCTTCTACTTCTTCTTCTTCTTCTTCTTCTTGGAAAAATCAATGATATTCGTACTCCTCGCGACATTTTATCATTTCTTTTTTACCCGTCGTTTCGTCCCAAACGACAAAATCTTAGATAAAATTTCTTATTATCTGCACGTGCTACGTCACGTGTAGCTTAATCGTTCTCTCAAGAGAATCATCCGGTAGACGATCCTATCTATCGGAAGTATGATGATATAATATCTGTTATTGTAATTAAATAACAATTTATAAGTACCTCCGTGTGTGTTTATAAACACGCACACACGCACATATATATATATTTTTTTTTTGTTTTTTTTCAATTATTCAACATTAAGTATTTTATTATAATTTTAACCATAATCGATTGTTAATGTTAATTACTTTTCTTCGAGTATCGATCACTCAAAGATTATCGATCGTTGACAAGAAAATTTACAAAGATAGTGACACATACGGAAACTCCTGACACACGGATATCGTCGTTAAATAATCCCTGTTTGTTTCAATATACGAGGAAAGATGACTTCTTAATGTATGCAACATGCGTATGCAACATGCGTATGCAACATTATGGTCTATCATCGGAAAATAAAGAATACGTACATATATATATATATATATATATATATATATATATATATATATATATATATACATACGTACATACATACGTACATACACACATGTACATATATATATATACACGTAAAAAGTACAGGAACATCGTGTCGATAATGCGGCATCCATGTCAAAAGAAAAAAAAAAAAAAAGAAAAAAAGAAGAAAAATCTACAAATGCGTATCTGGTTCATCATCTAATGTGAGAATAACGAGGAAGGTCATCGATGACTTGTACGTTATTGTAGAGATGATGACTCTTATGTCTGTTTCTAAGGGTCAATGGAAATAAACCTCGTCGTCTGGACAATATCCTCTTTTATTCAAAATTCTTTCCAAGAAGACTATATGAGAGAAAAGTCTTGAAAGGCCGATCATCAGTTTCCGTCCGTCTGCCGCGGATAGATCACGCGTGCGTCATTACAACGCGGATACGATACCAGCGAAACTAGAACTACTGATCTTGGATGGTCCATTAAGAAATATGACAATAACGAAGTTTAATCTTTTCGAAACTGAGATCTCTTTCGTTTTCTTTACCGAACTACGTATCTAATCTAACTGATTGTATGCAAAGAAACGTGCGCTTCCTATTTTTAGAGAATGATTTTCTACTGCGTCATTATTTTTGTTGCGAAGGAATCACCGAGCGTATTGCATTACGTCAATGCGAGCAGAAAATATTCAAAGATTTATTGCGAAATGATAATGGAAAAAATCGCGTACTCCTTGGACGATACAAAGGGCAGTCGAATAGTTTAGCTAAAGAAAGAGAGATAGAGATAGACAGAAAGAAAGAAAAAAAGAAAGAAAGAAAGAGAGAGAGAGAGAGAAAGAGAAAGAACGAAAAGCCTTCTCACGAGATGCGATGTACCATTGTCATTTTCTAACGTTCCAACTGCTAATGGTCTGAGACGTTCATTACGCGTCCGTGACTGTCAGGCTCGACGTGAGAGAGGCATTGACGAAGAGATCAATCGACATCAAGGCAAACGACTCCGCGATCAAAACATTGCTAATGGGCCTGCACGCAGCGCGTACTCTCTAATCAACGAGCTTGACTTTGATGTCACGTACGATAATGGCCTTTCGCCTTTTCTTCCAGCATACTTTCCTTAACCGCTCGATTGTTTCTTATTTGTTTGCCGGTCGTTAAGATACAAAGCGTTAGACATCTAATCCTAATCGCATTCCAAAATGCAAATCTTTCAAGTCGATCGACATTACGTTTATATTATAATTAACAATGGGAGTATAAATTTATGAATTTTTTTTTTTTTTACTCAGATTAAACAATTTTCGTCGTAAGAAAAAAAAAAAAGAAAAAAAAAAAGAAATCAGACACGTTCCCGATTAGAAATCGATATTTAATATTTGTATAATTATGTAAGAGTAAAATATATGTTATATGAAATACGTTTCAATCGTGTATAATATTTAATAATACAGTTAGTAAAATCCGGTAAACCCAAAAGGAAAGTAGAAATTCTTCGAGTACGAATCGATATTCATTCGTGAGATTTTACTCCAGTGACGATTTTCACCCACGCGCGAATTACCATGGCCTAACGTCATAAGTGCTACGTCATTCGTTTCTTGGATTTCTGTTAAATGCTGTAAGTAGGTAAGTGCAATATCGTCTTTTTTTTTTTTTTTTTTTTTTTTTTTTTTTGAAGTAATCCCCGTTTCTCAATCTCTTATATCTTTTCCTTCGTATCCTTATTCCTTCAAAAAAGGATGATTCTACCGAATCTACATACGAATCGATTTCCTTTTATCATATCGATCTCACGATATTTTAATTATTCATCATAAAATATATGGATTTCAGATATATACGTAATTCATTGACATTCATTTCGTATTCAAGATCTTAATGTCACGTGACAAATTCTGTTCGATTAAAATTGATATCGAGGGAAAACGTTATTTACGTAAATCATTTTAATATATGATGATAAGACGAAGAAATTGTTATGGAAAAAAAAAAAAAAAAAAAAAAAAAAGAGATAAAAGGTAAAAGATAATAATTTCACTTACCAGCTCACTCAAACGAGGAACGAGGATATCTGTAATATTGGCTGTTTATCGATGGAAACCTTTCCTCCTCTTCGAATTCGGATTCTGTAACAATAAAAGGAAGAGGAAAATCAGGACGAGTTTTCCTCTATGCGATCATCAAATGCGCAATCTTTTTTTTTCTTTTTCTTTTTTTTTTTCTTTTTTTTTTTTTATTCGTGTATTTAATCTGACATATTGTCCGGAAGATATTTTAAGGATTTATGCAAGCAGTTTTGCAATATACGTATTATCCTGCAATATCCACTCTTTCTCTCTCTCTCTCTCTCTCTCTCTCTCTCTCTCTCTGTCTCTCTCTCTCTTTCTCTCTCTTTCTGAATATTCCTTCGATTATATCGTCGTTAGATATACGACGTATATACGTCAGGTAAATCAAAGCGAGGCAACGATAAAAAAGAAAAAAAAAAAAAGAAAAAAAAAAGGAAAGAAAAAAAACGAGTAAAAAAGAAGCTGTCATCCTTCGAGCACAACATGTATTGTCTCCTCTTAATAATACGCTACGAATCAGCATCTAACCCTCGTGACGAGTATCTCGTGTCCTTCAATTTGCCACTTTCCTTTTTTAAATAAACGGTTTATCATTTTTACCTAGATAGATAGATAGATAGATAGATAGATAGATAGATAGATAGATAGATAGATAGATAGATAGATAGATAGATAATTTTATTAACATTTTTATCGAAAGACATTACATGAAACACGTTAGATATTAATAGTAATTGTATATAACGCAATTCTACGAGCGTATAAAACGTAGTAATATAATTAATTTTATTTTTTATTAAAATATTCTTTATGTTATATAAATAGAAAAAAAAAAAAAGGATAGATAATGAAAATAATCTCAATCAGCATTGAATGGTATATATTAAAAATATGATAAGAAAATGAAAATGGTTAGAAATATTTTCTTTTTTCATTCAATAGAGACAGATAATGAGAAAGAAATAGACAGATTGAGAAAAAAAAAAGAGTGACAGAGTGAGAGAGAGAGAGAGAGAGAGAGAGAGAGAGAGAGAGAGAGAGAGAGAGAGAGAGAATAAGTAGGTATACCTACATCTCATCGAAGCATTCATCTCGTTTCGAAGAAGAAATTTAACGTGAGTGTGCTTCGAAGTATCAGGATACGATAAGAGATACATCTGGCTCGTTCACATCGTTCCAGTTAGCAAGGAAGATTATTGATAAGAGATAGCAGGAGAGTGCCAGCGAGAGACTGTACGGCACCTGCTTTCATTTTCCGAGTAATCGCTCTGGATTTCGCCAGAGTCCGTTGGCATTTGTAAATTCTGCATCCGTTCGTGCTTTCCTGACGACGCATACCGAGAACGAATGAAGGGCTACGTATTATACATATACATATACATATATATATATATATATATATATATATATATATATATGTATATCTAAGTACATATACAAGTATGCATGAATACTTGAGTGATAGCATCGGGAACATACCGATACGTACCATCGCGAAACGACAGAGTTAGAGAAAGGGTTGGGTTTAAGATGCCGTCGGCAGCGCGTAGAGATCATTTTCTTCCTATGATTCATCGCAATGTCTCCGTCCTTCGGGATCGCATTGGCGAGAATCTCAACGGGGGATCGCACGATATCGCGTTACCCTTCTTTTCGCGTGCACCTGCGAGAGAGCTCTCGTATAAGTATATATACATATATATATATATATATATATATATATATATATATATATATGGATGTATGTATATTTGTATATACATGTATGTGAACATTCTTCGTGAAATTCTTTAAAGAACTTTATATTCTTACGATTCAAATGTTCTTTCCTTTTTTTTTTCTTCTCGTCTAACTTTAAGAGTACAAAGGATAAATTAAAAAAAAAAAAAAAAAAAAAAAAAAAAAAAAAACAGAAAAAAAAAATTGATAAGACGAAAGTATATTTAAACTATAATTGTGATAAAAACATATTCATTCGTATCTATGACGAGCAATTGCCATCAGATAAATTTAATGAAATGAAAATCATCTCTATTCGCATTTGTTATATACCGCCTTCCTACGTTCTCATACCTTCATTATACACTTTACATCTCGTATTTCATTCGTCTCGTTCGATAAAACGATTAATTATGACTGACCGATTTACTGACGATCAATTCACTCGTACATGAATTCGTTCCATTCAACAACGTCACGATGTCTTTCTTAGATCGAACAATTTGTAGGAAAGTGTCAATATTTACGAGTCGATATCATATACATTGACGCATAATATATGACGTTTTATATACTACATCATCGCGCAAATGTATACAGAACGAGAACAATAATTCTAATTAATTGGCATTAAAACTTCATATATATATACAATATATACAAATATACATAATTTATATAAGAAACTAGAGATACACAACGTAGTTCGATATCCTCGTTAAAAGAAAAACAAATTTTTTACGGAACTGAACATATATATATATATATATATATATATATATATATATATATATAAATAATAAAATAAAAAGAATCGCTGATATCTCTCGAATCGGTTCATCGATCCGATAATTCGATGGAGATCTCATTCGATTGAAATCGAATTAATTACGCGATCCAAGTGTCACACTCTACGTTCTTCGCAGGAGATCGGTTTACGTTAGGCCATGTGTTAACGCTTTTCAATTGATAAGATAGCAAGCCGATCTATCGCTACTACGTGACATCACAAATCGTATCACGACTCGTACGCTATCCAACATCCGTCTACGCGATATCTCGAGCCTTTATATAAAGCCGATAAGCCGATACCTCTTTCTCTTGCTTGTGTTAATGTAACCTCCCCTTTTTCATCGTATAAGCGTACTACGATTTACATATTCTCATATCTTTACGATTCACGCGTAACCTAATCACGTTTCCTTTTTTGTCCTTCATTCATTCTAAAAAAGAGAACTTGCAAACTTGCACGTTCTGTGCCAATTGTTTGCACTTCTTTGCTTGCATTTCTTTTTTCTTTTTCTTTTTCTTGTTGTTGTTGTTGTTTCTTTTTTTTTTTTTTTTTCCTTTTTTTGGTATATAATTCTTCGATCGATCGCGATTTAAGGAAAAAGAAAACGAAATTAGAGCAAACAAAAAGAAAAAGAAATACGACGAACACTTCGTTAATTAACTGATGATTATTTATTATCGAATTAAATATAAAAAAAAAAAAAAAAGATTGAGGTTGTGTTTCAATAACATCATTAATTAAACGATATAACTTATACGTAAATAGAGATATCAAAAGGAAATGGAACTAATTGAGTAAGTCATACTTACATGTTTAAAAGATAAAGAGGTCATCGATGTAACATTGTTATTACAAATAACAATGTTACAAATAATATGTAAATAAAATCAACTTAATCCTGTAATAATGGAATATAAATCTCGTCTGATTATAAACATTTTATAGAATATAAACATCGTTCGATTTTCATTTCTAAAATATATATATATATATATATATATATATATATATATATATATATATATATATATATAGATAATAAAGTCGTTTATTTTTGAATGAAAGGAGGACACGCGCATAAGGATTTACATTTTCTTTTTTTTTTTTTTTTTTTTTTTTTTTTTTCTTAATCGACTATATAACTCGATATTTCGCACAGACGAGATTGGTATTTCCCGTAAGATTATTTCCCGAATTATTGGTCACATAAAGGAGAAGTTTCGTAAGACATCGTGAAATAAGAATGAGAGGGGAGACAAAAAAAATGAAAAAAAAAAAAAAAAAGAAATAAAAAAGGGAGAGAGAGAAAAAAAAGATAGAAAAGAAAGCGACGAATTACGAGTGGTCCGATGAAAAGGAGAGCGTTCGTCGACGACGAACTATAAGAGTTCGTCGTCGAGCAATGCTGAATCATGCTCGATGCGATTCCAGGAACGTTCCATTCATCTCCGAGCAATGTCTCGGCCAACTCTCGAAGGCGGTAGTGAGTCTTGCGGAATCAAAGAACCTGCTTGCGGAAGGAACCGTCCTTTCCCCGTCTTCCTGACCTCATTCCAAGGAGGGTCGTGATTTTGAGGACGCATACTTCCTAATAAAGTCGTTTCGTCGTTCTGCCGTCATTACGTTTTCACGATGCTTATATGGTATATGGAAAAAAAAAAAAAAAAAAAAAAAAAAAGAAAAAGAAAAAAAGAGAAAAAAACGATCGAGCACGCGCGTGTTCCTTTTGTTGTATTGATAAAAAAAAAAAAAAAAAGAAAGAAAAAATTAATTTGAATAGATTTGAAGAAAGCGTATAAGCTTTAAGTCATAAAGTAACTAAATTAGATACCAGAGAGAGATTTTTCTTTCTTTTTTTTCTTTCTTTTCTTGCCAATAATGTTTCTCAGGATTCGCACCTGCGTCAGAAATATGTAAAGAGTGTCATCGTTCGGGAATGGTAACGTTACACGCTTACGTATTCTAAAATAATATTTCGTCATTGACGCAATCTAATGTCACCACCTATCGTGGTATTCCTTTTTTAAAAATTTCATATCGACCGATTTCAGAAATCTAAGAAATATATATATATATATACGTTTCTGAATCATTGCGATAGAATTCGAACGGTTATGAATAGAGAAATCGTGAGACGAGTTTCCCACCTTTATTACTTTGCAAAGTGTACACGCCTTCGAGCACCGTTTTCTCCTTTCGTTACGTCTTCTTCCATTTGTTTTTTTCTTTCTTTCTTTCTTTTTTTTTCCTTTTTTTTTGTACTTTCTTTCTTCCTTCCTTTCTAACTTACGAGAGAGAAAGAAGATATTCGATTGCCTCCATCCCCCCCCCCCCCACGCCTGCGTAAAATCGAATACCGTTATATCTACTATTTTTTTTTTCTTTTTTTTTTTTTCTTTTTTTTAGATCAGTCTACCCGATTAAACGCACGTAATTCCAATTGCAATTGTAATAAGTGTTAAAGTGACAATTTTATTCGTAATAGAATCTTTTTCATGACAATATTATCGTCGACAGTATAAAAGGTATATAACATTGTACGATAACAGACAATGATGGTGTATTTATATACCGACGACGGTGATACCTTGAAAACGATATGGCGCAATCTCGATCGAGAAGCGAAGGTGAATTTCCTCGAAGGAAAATCCTTTTACTCGGATGAGTAAATTACGACAACAGTGAAAACAATTCGTGCCCATTTTTTTCCTGTTTTTTTGTTTTTTCTTTTTTTCTTTTTTCTTTTTGTTTTATAAAACCGATCGTCTGGACGTCTTCGTACGTAGCGCGTAAAAGGAACGATCGCATTCGCATACATGAATACCAAATGTTAATGTTCTTCCCCTTGTTGAAAAGACGGAATGTTGAATCACGAAAAAGAAGGAAAAAGAAAAAAAAAAAAAAAAGAGAAAAAAGAACTAACGAAGAAAATAGACAAAGTATTGCTCAAGTATCTATACATAGATAGTCCCGATCAAGCATATAAATATTAATTACTAATTTTTTCTTTCTTTCTCTCTCACTCTCTCTCTCTCTCTCTCTCTCTCTCTCTCTCTTTCTCTCTCTCTGTCTCTCTCATTTTTCTCAAGAAAAATATCGATAAAAATAAATATTCAAATTCGATTGATCATCCATCCAAATGGAATTAATAAAAATTCAATATTAAACGAATTATTATTTACGTAATTTATACTAGTGTAATATTGATATAAGCGACGATATAAAAAAAAAAAAAAAAAAAAAAGAAAAAAAAAACTTTCATAAGGATAAATATCTAATAGTCTTATGCACCGAAAATGCATTCGAATGCAATTGATAAAAATTCGATTAGAATGAACGACGAATATTTATGCAATTAAGTATCTATACTTGCGAATATCTCGATCGAGGTATCGGTAATATCATATTCTCAGATAGAAAAAAAAAAAAAAAAAAAGAAAAAGAAAAGAAAAGAAAGAAAAAAAAAAAAGAGAGAAAAGGAAAATAAAGAAAGTTATTCAAATTCCGATGCATCCAACAATCGATTCATATTCGGTTAATAGAAAATTCGAATGATTATGTTTGACTATCGTGTTCTCGATGATATTCCGTTAAAATGGGTCAACGTTTCGAATTTTTATTCGAGAATCGTCGGTCGTCTTCTTTCAAATTGGTTTCGAAGTGGTCAGTGACGTGTCAATGATGCTCCAAGTTGCGACGTTGTTACAAACTCGCGTGGCAAAATTAGCATACTGGTTATGGATATTTTCATGCGATCCTACCTCTCGTCCATCAGAAACGTGAGCGAACTCACGCTTCTCAACGGAGAGGAATATCATTTAGCTTCTCGATAAAAGGCGTTGTCACGCTACCAGCGAAAGATCGCGCTTTGCGTTTATATTAGGATCGAGGCTGACTGACTGACTGACTGACTCGTTAGTTAACTAGCTAGCAAGCAAGTAAGCAAGCAAGTAAGCAAAGCAAAGCAAAGCAAGCGCATGGTCAAGGCAACGATAAGCGTCCGACCATGACAAGCGATTTTTTTTCCTCTTCGTTTCCTTTTTTCTCTTTTCCTTCTTTTTCTACTTCTTTTTTTCTTTACTTAATCGTAAACCGCAAAAAATATGACGTAATTCATTTCACACAAAATAATGTAATATTATTAATAAAATAAAGGCGAATAAATTAAAACTATATGAAAATTGAGAAGAAATGGATAAATTCATGAAAATACGATATCACGTAATGATAAGATTTTCTTTTTCCTTTTCTCTTTTTATTGTTTATTGTTTTTTTTTCTTTCTTTTTTTCGTTTCATTACAAATTTCACGATCTTTACTTCGTACGACTAAGATACTTCTTGAAAACGAATTTCGATCGATGATCACATCCTTGTTTCAGGATAGAAGCCAGTTATTGCACGATCGATTTACGAGGACACTCTTTCACTATACGAACGACGACCTACTTCTTCTTCGAGGTACTGGTTTCGATTCCTTCCTTACTCATGTCTGTACAGGTTTCGACCTGTCCTTCCTTCCATTCAGTTCTTCCATTCTTATATACTCGGTGTAACGTCAAAAGAAAAATCAGCATACGATAAAAAAAATATTATCTTTTATTATCAAAATTTCAATCTCGTCGTACGAAAAATGACGAAAAAATATGAACGATTTGGATCGTTCTTTCTCCAAGGAAAAAAAGAAATAAAAGAAATAAAAAAAGAAAAAAAAAAGTAGAAAAGGAAAGAAAGAAAAAAAGAAAGAAACAAAGGCACAAGAAGAAACGAATAATGATACTTAATAAATTTACTTTCAAATTCGAGAATGATCGTTTTAAAAAAACTGAGACGTTCCACCCTATATACCTAAGCGTACTACGTAGAAGATATTATCCCCAGTACCCCTTTTTCAAATCTCACCTTTCTTTACATTCCCCTTTTTTAAGTTCTAATATTGGCCGCTCGTAAAAGTTCCATTCATTTAAACCAGCGGGTTGTCACTTGCTCGTTGCAGTTGCACTGCTACCATTGAAGAGTTCAATGAAAAGGAAGAAATAAAAGTGTAAAAACGGAAATAAAAGTGAAAATAAAATAAAGGGAATAAAGAAAAAAAAAAAAGGGGATAAAGAGAGAGAGAAAATAAAATAAAATAAAAAAAAAAAGAAGAAGAAGAAAGAAAGAAAGGAAGAAAGAAAAAAGAAAAAAATCTTTGAATAGCTGATCCCCGTCGATCGTACACGAGAAAATGTTTACGACATGTAAAGAATAAAATCCTGGATAGAAGTCGATCGATTTTCCCGCCTGTTGCTTCTCTCATCGTGAAACGCAACATCCCTTGCACAATAATAAAGAATTGAGTGTGTGTGTGTGTATGTGTATGTGTATGTGTATGTGTATGGGCGCGTGCGCGCGCGTGTGATGAGAATCGTTCAAAGTACAGGTGCATCGTTGTCGATCAAAAGTCACATTATGAGCTAACGTTCGGTGATTCGAGACCGCGGTAAATCCCCGGCCTTGCCACTCACACCCATACCCATCGAAGAAACCACCCACGCAACTTAAAGCGTACGAGAGTCGAATAATGTGAGTACATCGTAGTACGTAGTACGTAGAGACGTTAGCATGCTGTTACGTAGACGACGGCACGCTCCGTGACGTAGAACACAATTTTATCTCGCGTTACTGACCCGTTTTTCTTAAACGAAGAAAATGAAATTGACATTTCATTATTATTATTATTTTTTGTTCTCCCTCCCTCTTCTTTCCCTCTCTCTCTCACTCTCTCTCTCTCTCTCTCATTTTTTTTCTTTCTTTTTTTTGTTCGTTTTCTTTTTTTCTTTTTTTTTTTTTTTTTTTTCAACTACCACTAGACCGGTCTATCGGCTCTTATCTAAAATTTGCATGTCACCTCGCACGCTCCGCTGTGTAAAAAGATTCGCGTTCAAATATCTTATCGCGGCACGCGACAACCTCCGTTTATTTTAATCTTTCCCTTTTTCTTTTCCTATCTTTTCCTTCTCTTTTTTCTTTTTTTTTTTTTCTCTTTCTTCTTCTTAATCTTCCTTCTTTTCCAATTTATTATCTAAGTATTTGCGCACGAGGCAAAGCGTTTCGCCGAAAGACATAATCGATATAAATCGATTAAATTTATTCTATTTCTCATAGATCGTTTAAGAATTATCATGTCAAATTTTATCATGACGATTATCTAATGACAACACTGATCGACATCGATAATCGAATCAAAACTAAATCGCGAATGATAAGTATTAATGACGTATTATCATTTAAGGCAAGGCTTAGTAAATGTATTTTAAGGAAAAGAAAAGAAAAAAGAAAAAAAGAAAAAAAAGAAGAGAAACTGTATAAGTGATAACTAACTCATTTGAATCGAATAACTTATTAGATTAATCCGTTTTACGAGAGATATTGCCTATATGATTTTATTTATTTCTTCCTTTGTTGTTGTTTTTTTTTTGTTTGTTGTTGTTGTCGTTTTTTTTTCTTTTTTTTTTTTTCCTTTTTTTTTTTTGGTTTCTTATCTTCTTTAACGTAAATAGCGTACGTTTAATTGATCGTTTATCTCGAACGCGTGCGTCAAGAACGTTGAAGGAATCGATCCGTTCCTCTCTTAGTAGGTATCGATTTACGCTATTAAGCTATAATAGATATGTTAAAAGGCCGATAAATTCTAATTCATCGTCTGTCGATGCTTGAAATAAGAGAGGAACGTAGAATGTTGAACCGTAGAAAGAGTGCGTTCGTACGAGAAACGAAGAGAATACCAAGCACGACGAGTCGACAGTAGAATTGTATGAATCAGTGCCGAGCAAGTGTAACGACCGAGTGACGTCAAGAGAGGATTGCACAACGTAACACGCTGGTAATCCCAACCGTTAGCTCGATCAATTTCTCGATCCCTTCTCGTGCACGGGCGCACGCATACGGAAAGCGAGCCGAACGAGGACACGCATTCGTATCACGGAATTCGGTATTTTATCGATTCAAAGATCTCTCTCTCTCTCTCTCTCTCTCTCTCTCTTTAAGAAAACATCATGTAATCAAGGTCAATCAAAAGAAAAGAAAAAGAAAAAAAGAACAAAAAAAAAAAAGAAAGAAGAAATATCAATAATCGCGATTGCTTCGAAGGATTAATTTTCTCTATGTTCTTTTTTCTTCTTCTTCTTCTTTTTCCTTTATTTTTTGAGGGGGGTGCGGGGTGCGGGGGGGCGGGGGGCGGGAGGGAATTCATACGAAGGAGGAAAAAATCCGTGAAAAGTACGAGAAAATCCATGAGAATTATTCCCATTGATTTTCTAAGGAGGAGGAATATTTCATATTCGTTATTCGGTATTATAATAGATTTCGAAAGAAAATGGAAAAAAAAAAAAAAATAGCGCCTATAATCATCCTTCGTATCCTTTTCCTTTTCGGAATGTTTTCACAATCCGATCTTGCAATTCCGATCATGATGAAGGTAAAAAGCCGCCCGACTCTGATAGATGGGACAGAGCGAATCAAAAGGGAATAACGAATCAACGTGGAATTTTTTCCCTTTAAAAAAAGAGTTCCTTTGCTTTTTTTTTTTTTCTTTTCTTTTCTTTTCTTTTTTGTTTTTTCCTTCGATTCTTGTTTTCCCCGGAAGAAACTCCATCGAACGAGAACGAGAATAAATCGTTCTGACGTCATTTTAATCTCCCAAGTCCATCATACACCGGTAATTAATAATAATGAAGATGCAACTTATTCGCCAAGTTCCGTTTTCATGATTTAGCGTAAAAAAAAAAAAAAAAAAAAGAAAAACTAAGTCTTAACTAAGTGTCCGAGGGGAAAAAAATATAATAGCAATAAGAAGAGGTTAATATGATCGAGGATTTTAGCTTATTAAAACGATTCGATTGTATGTATCGCGAAAAGAGAATCAATTTGTCTAAAACGTTTATAGAAATTCAAAAATAAGATCGATATCGATCCATTTTTTGTACTTTCTTGATCGTATAGATCTATCTTAATTTTTTGTCATTTACCTTGTTAAAGTCTTTTTCTTTTTTCTTTCTTTTTTTTTTTTTTTTTCTTTTTCTTTTTTACACACATCACATCCGGATAACTTAACGACGCATCCTGTTCGGCGATGTAGAAACAAAAAAGAAAAAAAAAAGGAAAAGAAAAAAGAAAAAGAAAAAAGAAAAAGGAAACATACATACATATATATATATATATATATATATATATATATATATATATATTTTTTTTTTTTTTTTCTTTTTCTTTCTATCTACGTCGCTTTCCGGACGAACGAATGTAGCGGGCCATATAAAAAAGGAGAAAAAGTAAAAAATATACTATCGTACAGGTTAAGATTTACGTCATAAGTATCCAACGTCAAGTCCACGAAAAAGTCCATAGATCAAACTAGTTAGAAGAATGTGCAATCACGGATAGAACACAATGTTTCCATTCTATTGATTCTACAGAAATCGGGGATATCTTCGATGTTTAATAAAGCAAATATCCGTAAGAGAGAGAGAGAGAGAGAGAGAGAAAATTGCTAATTGTCTACACATTTCATTATTACACATATACGTAATACATGTGACGCGATTATTCTAAGAAGATCTAAATACTTGTCAATGGAGAAACTCCAGACAGGCTAAGTAATGTTTCTTTGGAAAATTTTGTCGATCTTGGTAAAAGAACTTCACGATGACTTATAGAAAAAACTTTTGCGCGAAGGCATGATTTAAAAATAAAAACTATTTAGACATATCTCATGTGTATATAGATGTAATAGAACTGCGTAACATTTTTCTAAGGATAAATAAATCTATTGCATCGCGTTACGTACGTAACTGAATATATGCAATATCGTTATATAGTTATCAATGAAAAATAATAGAAACGATCTCGGAAATATTCCACTTTCGACCTCGGTCATTTTTCCTATTTCTGATCATTCCTATGACGTCTTACTGAATCCAATAATTTTCTCTTCGATTCCACAAATCTTCGAGGAAGTTTGGAAGATTTCGCGACGTATGATGTGTCACATTATCTCGATAGATAAAAGTTTCCTTTCAAAGAGAACGAAAGAGAGAGAGAGAGAGAGAAAGAGAGAGAGAGAGAGAGAGAGAGAGAGAGAAATATGTATCTTACACATGTTTCACATGTTTGCGTAATTATTAGATAAATTTTCCAATCTAACAATGGATTAACTCTCGATCTTTCTATTAACGGATCTATTTTTTTAATAAACATTTTTTCCCCGTATTGGATGTATTCCATCATTACATCCCATCGTTTCGTTCTACGTATCCTATAATAATCTCATGAGAAGAAATTATCGCACTGTCATAAATTCGATCAATCGATATTTCAAAATTAAATAATTAGAAGTTTAGAAAATTTCTTCTCACTTTCACGAAATTTCACTTTTGCCCGTAGAAAAGTAGAAAACAAGAAAAAAAATTATCCTTTTTTTTTTTCTTTTTCTTTTTTCTTTTTTCTTTTGACACCATGATAATACAAAAAAAAAAAAAAGAAACACACACGAAGTTACGTTTACACGTTGAATAGAAAAAGAAGAAAGAAAAAAAAGAAAAGAAAGAGAGAGAAAAAAGAAAGAAAGAAATGAAAAGTCTCGTTTCAGTATAAAAAAAAAAAAAAAAAAACATACCTACAGACAGATATTATCAAGAACTATCTCGATTTAGTTGTTCTCGCAATTAATAAAAATCAACAAGTTATTTGGTCGTTATCGTTGATCTAAAATTAACTCAAGTCACGAGAAGATCTCATTCTTGGTTCGTAATGGTTGTTGTTACGTTTCCATTTTCTTTCTCTCTCTCTCTCTCTCTCTTTCTCTTTCTCTTTCCTTCGATACTTTCATCGACGTCATTCGCTCGAACAAAAATAGCTTCTTCAACCTTTCGATGTGATTTACAGGTGTGATTAAAAACGAGAAAAAGAGAGAGAAAGAGAGAGAGAGAGAGAGAGAGAGAGAGAGAAGGATAGCACGTCAATTAACGACAACGAAGAGCGCGTCTTACCTTTTCTCACTTTTACCATCTCTCTCTTTTTCTCTCTTTCTCTTTTTCTCGCCCTCTTTCGACAAATTTTATAGACGTCATTCATACCCCGGTTATCGTTCCTTCGATATATTATTTCGTGACTTATCTCATAATTATCATTTAACATAGAAACGTTCGAAGCTCGTTATGTGATTTGAAAAGACGTACACGCGTTGCAACACACAAAGGAAAAATTTATGGTAATGACGTTACAATCTTTTATCTAATGAAAACAAGTGAGGAAGAAAGTTTTGCAGAAAAATAGAAAACAAAAAAAAAAAAAAAAAAAAGAAAGAAAAAAGAAAAAAAAACAAGCGAAGAATACGAAAAAGAAAGAAACAAAGAAAGAAAGAAAGAAAGAAAAAAAGGTAGGTCAAAAACGAAATAGAAAATTTGTACCACCAATAATCAATGTAAATTCTAAGGATACATCGGGGGAGATAGAACGTGAACTGGTACTCGTTTATCATTTTCGCAGTCAAATTATACTTATACACGCAAATAAATTCACATAAATTCGCATCACGATATATAAATCCTATTATGTGAGTTATAATAGTTCACTGATACATTCAAAGAAATTTACATGGTCATTTATACGTGTGCGTAAATCAATCGATCATTCACGAACGTCCCTCTTTTTCTTCCATCTTCTTTTAATCCGAATAATACACACACACACACACACACATTCTCTCTCTCTCTCTCTCTCTTTTCTGTTCTCACGATACGTATATCGTCCATCTCTTTTTCCCTCGACCATGGTCAAGACCGCTTGACCTTGGCCTCCTGACTATAAAAGCATAGTCGGTTCATTCGTCAGAAAACACTTAAAATATTACCATTATAACATATGTATTTTCAATTTTCACGTTATAATCGGCAATTAATATTTTTCTAATCGCTTATTTCTATTTCCTATTAGAAATCACGTCGAAAATACGAAAGATATGTCATTAATATTTTTACAACTATACATAATGTATACAAATATTTATTTCGTTTTTATTTGATAACATTATTAAAAAAATATAATGGTTAAAAAAATTAAACCATTAGACAACAAATATGATCGAAACTATTGTTAATGATGTTATTAATGATGGTCTTCGTGTATTGACAAATTCGTCGACTTTCTTTTTAAATATTTCACCGTATATCTATCATAACTCATTTCGATAATGATAGATTTAAAACGAGACAAGCACTATTTCCTAATTTTTTAAATTAAATAGATCGAGAGAGAGAGAGAGAGGGGATCTTCCTTTAGAAAATTTTTAAATCCTCCATTCATTTATTTTTCTTCTCTTTGAATCTTTTCTTTTTCAAAAATCATCGAGCTTTCATTTGATTTAATATTGTTTCAAAGAAATGTTGGCCCTTGCGTCAATATCTTACATAAAATGTAATAGATCCTATCTAAATTAAAAATACAAGCGAAACGAGAGAACCTTTTTGAGACGGGCTTTTATTCTTTAACAAACGGTAATCAAAACGCTTGTAAAAAAAAAGTCATGCACGCTGAGCATCGTTCTGCTTCGTTTCATCGAGAACCGCAAAAACGAAAAGTGATACGCCCTAACTTTAAAGTAGACTTTTTGGTGGTCAACATAATCCAAGTTTGTTTTTAAAGATGAATAGTAATGAAAATTCTTCTTCGATTATCGTTCAAAATATCATCATTGAATGAGAAACGATTTAATCTAACAGGCTTTGTTTCGAAGATGAACGAAAGTATTACGTTCGGAAAAACCAATGATGATCATCGTCGATCGTGTCGATCGTATCTATTGAAACGTGACGATTTACACGATTGCATGAACGTGTAGGATCTAAGTGATAAATAAATTTAGGCTGAAAAAGTATCAGATGGTACACATGTATATATACGTATGAATAATTATACGTGTCTATTTAATACATCGAATTCCAAGTCTTCTGAATCATTCTTCGCACGGTAGATGTGTACATGAGTCATGAGAAAATTGTAGGTGGAATCTGTGAAAATGTTCAAAGTTCACGTCAATATTTTAACGTTAATTAACTTAATAATATTATTTACAATCGAAAATCATTTTTATCATGATCCTTTTCCTGATAGATCGTTTACGTTCGTCCATGTTCGTTCACATTTCGTTTTTCTTACGAAGATCCAAAGAATTTATATATATATTTAGATTAATATATATATATATATATATATATATATATTTGTTTGGAAAACAATAGTAAAAAATGTTAAAAAAAAATTGAAGAAAAAGTCGGCTGACTCGGCTGACAGGTGTATTAGAATGCCGATGAAGTCATCGGCAATTTGATTAAGTAACGACGCTAGCTAGCATAACCGCCCCATTACACGGATCATTTTCTTTGGAGCAAGGCCTTTACTTCGATCGCTATTTATAATTTTCCATTGGTTTTACGATCCTCCTTTTCCTTCGAACGATCTCTCGCTTCGTCACACTTCTTTTATTTCTTCTTTTTCTTTTTTTTCTTTTTTTCTCTCTCTCTCTCTCTCGAAAAAAAAAAAAAATACACCTCCGAACACTTTTTGTAATCATCATGGAGGACGATAAACAAATGGAAAAGGAATTTGCATTGCACTTAACTGCACAGTTTCTCAAAGAGTGATTCATTTGCTAGAACCTTTACTTCTCTCTCTCTCTCTCTCTCTCTCTCTGTCTCTCTTGGCGATGCTGAAGCAAGTCGAAGACAAATAAAAAAATCTATACGGGCGGAGTATCTAGCATTTAAAAAGAAAACCAACAACAACAATAACAAAAAGAAAAAAAGAAAAAGAAAAAAAAAACAGTAACCGACGCGTCTTTGAAAAGGTAATAAAAAGAATACGAACGCGCAAACGTTACGCGCGATTAAGTAATATTTATTATGCCAGATAATGTCTAATCGGTTTTGTAATTCTTCCTTGGATATTAATTATACTGTATATGTTATGCGTGTTATAATAAAAACATAATTGCAAACCACTTATTATGCTTATCGATATAAACTTCATCAATAGTATTTATTTAAAAGTAAAATGATTTAACATCTATGTTTTTGAAGTTATTCGTTCAATAATATATATATATATATATATATATATATATATATATATAATTTAAATAGAAAAAATCTACGTCAAGTAGAAATATCATTTATTTGGTGAGATGTTCAAAACCTTTGTCGAAAGGTTGTTCAGTGTCGTGTGAACCGGACACGTTGCGTGACTTTTACACGACTAGTTTAGTTTAATGTCCTACTTCGTCCTTTACGTGCCTTTTTATAATCGTGAGGAAAATATGAATTCTTACAATTTCTATATACACACACACATATATATATATATATATATATATATATATATATATACCTTACGGGTGAAATAGAAACGTTTGAACTCTTCCTTCGTCCTGTTACCCTGTTACTCTGGTATCCCACAGGACACGTGTCTTGGTACTACCAAGGGTATAATAATATGTATCTCTGAGAAACGATCGGAATTTCAAAACTCTCCTATCATCCCTTTCTCGTATTCACGTAACGCTTAAAAAAGAAAAGAAAAAGAAAAGAGAAAATAAAAGAAATAGAATAGGAATCTATCTCTTCTATAATTTCTCAATGGAAAGTTATATATATATATATATATATATATATATATATATAAAGGATAAAGATCCTGCGAGTATGAAATAATCATTAGAATGAAAAATAATCCAACAATCGATTTTCTCGAATCAACCCTTTATGTTACTTCTTTCTTTGGGAATGAATAAAAATAGATAAAACTAGGAATTCTAATGGCGTCAATGGAGACATCTGTATAACGAACGATTAACCCGTTTGTCCACCCACACACACATACATATACACATTAATGCACACTTATATGTATATACATATATAGCTATATATAGAATGACTTCGAGTTAAAGTCCCACGCAAGATGTAAGATATACTCGTTCTCTCTCTCTCTCTCTCTCTCTCTCTCTCTCTCTCTCTCTTTCTGTCTGTCTATTTCTGTCTCTTTCTCTCTACATTAACACATGACACACGTGGGGGGGGGGGACATGTGTATAAATTATACGCGTGTCTGTATCCATAGTGAACTTCTTTACCGATCGAAAGAATCTTCCCTATCGACCGAAGAAAAACATTTGTTCGGTATAATAATGTCTGACAATATCACGCTTGCGCAAAAACTACTACAAATCTCGCGTGCCAAGACGATTTGTTATCGTCGTCATTAATGAAAGCGCACGAAAGAGAAAGAGAGAGAGAGAGAGAGAGAGAGAGAGAGATTTGTTTGGCGCTCATTTTCATCGAAATCTGAATAATTATAAATATCTTGAATTACGACACATGTATATAATTTAAATCAATCGAATCCTTTATTTAATGTCTCTTAATCTCCTATTTTTTACGTTTCATTAATATTTTGAATAACCGTGTTTTTTTTTTTTTTCTTTTTGCCCAAGTAAACGTTATCTCCAATGTTTTATATTTCAATCACGTTTCTCTCAATGATATCAAACATGTCGTTTTCTTTTTTCCTTTTTCTAAATAAATTCATTTAAACGATCTTCTTCTTACTATATTCATTTTAAAAAATTGTTTGTTAATGGCGTTAAAGGATTCTCGGTTGTATCGATCCAAATAATAGATGCACGCTATATTTCATATATAACAACACAATCAAACAGGTAATATATATACATATATATATATATATATATATATATATATATATATAAAATAATATTATCTATGTATACAATACATAGAAAGATCTGTTAATTATAAATCAAGGATGAAATCCACACGACAACGTTCATTAATATGAATACATTTATAATGAACGGGATAATTAATTCTTACCTTTTCTAATAAAATATTGCTCGATTTATATAATCCAATTGACGTGTTTTAATGAACGATAATTTAATGAAAATTTGGAGTATGTCCTTTCAAAGAGAGAAAGAGAGAGAGAAAGAGAGAAAGAGAGAGATAGAGAGAAAAAAAAGAGAGAGAGAGAGATAGAGAGAGACTTCACTAACTTTAAGATATAATAAATTATTATGGGGATGATGAGAAAAAAGATTTACCAAAAAAAAAAGTACGTTAAAGAAAAGAAAAAATCCATAAAAACAGTACACATAAGAGGAACTATTCAACGCACGATTGAAAGCATACTGACGCCTCCTTGTCGCATCGGGTCAAGCTCGACTTATTGATCTCATGTTTGGCGTCAACCTGTGGAAAAGAGCGAAAGAGAAAGAGAGAGAGAGAGAGAGAGAGAGAGAAAGAGAGAGAGAGAGAGGGTATACGTGCCAAGTATTTCAGTTACCATTACCAACGCGTTACATATTTTTCGTCCCGCATGAAACGAGAAAGAACATGTGCGTTTGAAACTAATTTTCCTACTTGAAAGTAAATTTTAACTCTTCGCCGAACGGAAATAGGCGTAATCAAAGGGGAGTAATCTTTTCTTAGAAATATCTAAAAAAAGGTGACTCTTACACTGACCTTTCTTTATATCAATATTATTAAGAGTAGTATCATAGATCGATTAACACATTGATTACGTCTATTTATATACAAAAAAAAAAAAAAAAAAAAAAAAATCCAACATAGAATACCGCTCGTTAAAAAACGTTCGAAAAATTTATGATACAAAATGATGATAAAAAAAAAAAAAAATGATGATGATACAAAATTTATAATAAATAAATGAATATATAACACAAGTCGATATTGATTCATAATGGGGATATCTATTAAAGAATCAGAAATTTATCTATCTCATATTATCTCGGATGATTCCATGAAATTTCTTTTTTTCATTCCTTTCTTTCTCTCTTCCTTTCTTTCTTTCTTTCTTACTCTCTTTCTATCTTTTCATTTCACTTGAAAAACCCACGTATATTTCAGATAAATGGTATTATAGAGAGGGATTAAAATTATCGTGGTTAATAATAAAATTCAATAAAACGTTCGCCGTTTTTTAAAGAGATAGATAAGAGATTAAATTTGAAAAGTCGAAAAAGAAAAGAAAAGAGGAATAAAAAAAAAAGAAGAAGAAGAAGAAGAAGAAGAAGAAGAAGAAGAAGAAAGAAGAAGACAAAGAAAATCCTATTTAAAATACGCCCTCGTAATACAAAATTGTTATCTCGACGATGACATTTTGATATTTCGATACGTGGCATTTAAAAATTGTCGTGTCCAACAAATTGATACAATTAACGTCGTAATATAACGTGACCAACAAGTTCGTTAAACGAAACTGTTTCAACCGGGGCTATTTTCTCATGATATAATCGAAAACATACGAAACCGTGACCTAAATCTTAGATAATCGATCGAACTTCTTTTTTATTTTCTTTTTCTCTAAAAAGTAGTTAATGGATCGTTTCTTTATTTTGTTCTTTTCTTTTCTTTTCTTTTTTTTCCTCTCTAAACGAAAGGAGAACAGAATGAAGAATTAATTTTTTTATAAAGTAATACCACTAACAAATACGTATATTACTTTAAAGACACGAACGAAATATGGTAATAATTATTGTTATCAACGTATAACGATCAAAGATGATAATAAACGTTGGAACGTTCCCAAAATCGATATAATGACGATGGTTCAAGGCCATTGGTTATTAACGTAAGAAATCATGATGGAAATACTAGAGCCAACTAGTATACATCTAATAGCACGTGACGTATGAGTGAGCGAGAACGATCGAAGAAAAAGAAAAAGAAAAAGAAAAAGAAAAAGAAAAAGGAAAAAGGAAGTGTGACTTGCTAACGTTAATTAACCATCAAGGATATTCTCTTATATAATAATCTTAATAGAATTACCGATGGCTACTACATATATTATTAAACGTAACAGATATAACGTTATAGAAATTAATATTCTTAAATAGAAATTGTCGTCAGAAATTATTGGATGGATTTTATCGTCCGACAATATTTTCGTCCGACAAAGAAATTGATGAAAATCTTAATCTTATAAAATGTGTAAGATCGTGACAATGAAAAATAATATTGACAATGAAAATCCTTACCTCAATTATATATATATATATATATATATATATGAAAAAAAAAATCCACAAATTCCAAAAGAGAAGAGATCGAGGACGTTATCTTCTTCGACAGTTAAATTCCTTAATATTCAAGTATAAAACAATGTCCAACGGGCGTAGAAACTTGATGATCACGAGCACACTGCCGATGTATCTCAGTATTTCTTACGAAGAGCTGGTATCTTTTCAAGGTCGGAGTAACGGTGCTACCAATAGGGAGAAATGTTTTGCCGTTGGGCTTATCGTCTTGTTAGTTAGTTTCTTCTCTCTATACTATTCCGAGTTACTTCTTTTCTTTTTCTTCTTTTCTTCTTTTCTTTCTCTTCCAACGTCTTTAAAAAAACGTTCACGAAAATGGAGAAACATTGAACATTGAACAACTTCGTGACTATAATCGGCCGTATTATAAATTCTTCGATGATTTCGTACGAATTCTTATACGAGTATGATAAAGAAACTGCAATTGAGACGTAGTTCCGACGAAACAATTTCACGACGAATAAAAAACATAAAATTAGAAATAACACGTTTAATTAGAGTCACACGGAGAAAATATATTGGGAGATGGATAGAAAAAGAGGAAGACAGAGAGATGGAAAGAGAGAAACAAAGAGAGAGAGAGAGAGAGAGAGAGAGAGATAGAGAGAGAGATAGATAGATAGATAGATAGATAGATAGAGAGAGAAAGAGAGAGAAAGAGAGATGAACGACTCTGGTCGGATATATCGCTTGTACTAGTTCGATAGTAGCAAAGAGGAAGAGTATCAGCTAGTAGTGGAGCTATATAGGTGACTCCAACTCGTTCTCTTACGTACTTTACTTACGTACACATGGATGCATATAACTATGTATTTGTATATACGTATTAAACGTTTGTAGTCGGTATGAGAGAAAGAAGTGGGGCGCGGTTGCGCCACTCGTGGGCGACCTTTATTTACATAGAAACTAGCGCGCGGGCGTATGCACGAGCTATTCAACAACAACGATCGAACACGTGCAGTGGGGAGTGAAAATAATCGCACGCGTGTTCCCTTCTAACTTCTTCTAATTCTAATTCTACTTCTACTTCTACTTCTTCGTCGTCGTCTTCTTCTTCTTCTTCTTCTTCTTCCTCTTCCTCCTTCTCCTCCTTCTTCTTTTCTTCCTTTTCTTTATCTTCCTTGAAGTTAACCGTTAATCTTACGAACTTTCGATACTTTCCTCTTCTAACAAATTCTTCGCTTATTATTTTCTTTTCGTAACTCTTCCAATGTATCTCCATAATGTCCAACACAAATATGCTTTCTAACGCGCGAATGACATTTTCTTTTTTCCCTCCCCCTCCCCGG
Source organism: Vespa crabro (assembly GCF_910589235.1). Classification (NCBI taxonomy): domain Eukaryota; kingdom Metazoa; phylum Arthropoda; class Insecta; order Hymenoptera; family Vespidae; genus Vespa; species Vespa crabro. The sequence goes on along the minus strand of NC_060958.1, from coordinate 8,712,588 downwards.
CCCCTTCTTCCCAAACCTCCTCCACCGCTCACTGATCGTTGACAAATTCTATCCTTTCGTTTCTTTTTTCTCTCTCTCTTTTCTTGTTTCTTTTTTCCTACTTTCGAAAAAAGAAAACTAAAAAAAATTACGTACGTAACGTACACCAGATTTTTAATACACTGTTTATATTCACGATATTTCATGAATCATCGTGGATATACAATAAATAATGGAAAGAATTTATATAGTTATAGATAGATATGCATACATAGATGCATGCACACATAAATGCATATATATATATATATATATGTGTATAATATTTGATTTATCGCGATCTACTAAACACAAGGAGGTGTTCCCACGCAACGTAATCGCGTACGTACGAAACTCGACGACTAGACGCGAATGATAAAGCCTCGTGAACGTACGCTCGAACAAGACGTATATTTGCACGAAGTTCAAACTAACATAAGAGGCATGCCGGCATGCTTACGTAATGTCTGGCTCGTCGTGAAGTGTTTACTAACCGCTCTGAAAACATGCCTAACCCGACTTTATTCGACCCACAGAGTTCGCGGTTATGTCAAAATTATGCAATTGTATTGCATTCCAAAGGCAAATGAATATTGACTTTATCAATTTAATAAATGAATTCTTAGCCGATAAAATTATATAACGTTTGTTTTTTTTTTTTTTTTTTTTTTTTAAGACGAATTGGGTTTAATGTATGTAAATACATTACATACATATATATATATATATATATATATATATATATATATATATTTCTTTTTTTTTTTCATCGGCTGATAATGTCTTGATCTACTTTTTTTTTTTCCTTTTCTTTTCCTTAAAAACAAAATTTATAATTCGATTAAAATTGAATCACATACATTCTTGAATTCTTACGAATACTATTGGTCGATCTAAAATTAGTAAGATTTAGTTTGTTCGGTCGATCTAAAATTAGTAAAATTCGAAATTGCTTCCGGATTGTTAGAACTCCTATATTTCTACTAAATCTATTTCTAATATTAGAATATATATATATATACACATACACACACATGTTTTCTTTGGAATCCATCTAAAACATCTTATTTTATTATTCCTACAAAGCGACAAAATGTTATTTAAGATGAAATCTCCTTCGTGATACTTCTCGAATAAGATTATCGTGCGTTATACAATTTTCTTTTCTTTTCTTTTTTCTTTTTTTTTTTTTTTTTTCTTATCTGAACAAACGAATCGACGTTGCATTAGGACAAGAATTCAAATATAAATCTGCAAATCGACGTTCCAGTCGAGATGACACGAGATTGAACGGGGGAATCACACAATGTTTTGTACGATCGGGTAAAACCCATGTAACGTTAATTATTATAATTGTATATGGGCGTGTAAATATACGAATTAATGCAATTAATTAGCTTATTTTGTTTTTCCATTAAATATACGTAAAGATAAAGCGTAATCGACAATTTTGTTCCGTCATCATTCGTTGGCATCGAATTGACCTTAACATTGTTAAATAATCGATCTTCAAGTGTTACAATGTGAACGTCGAATCATCTAACCGTTTATATTCTTATAATTACGATTAGATAATAAATTTTCCATAGATCGTTAATATACATATTAGTTGGTTGATTGGCAAATTGAAGGAATGGTCCATTTAAAGGTGTTACCAATCAAGTTCTCTGAGATACTATTTAAGTCTCGTTAATGTCTCACACTTGTATTCCAAGTTAACTTCGCGGAAAAGACGCGAGGCTACGTCGTAACTCGACGAGGTGACGACGAGTAAGCAGCGCCTATGAATTTTCATGATTTGCACGAATCGTCGTCGTCTTACGCAGAACCGGTCTATCCGTTCCACGAGTTGCCTTTCGTGCTTCTTAAAGGAATGGATTCTCCGTTGCGTACTTGCTACTTCTCCTTATGCGTATATATATATATATATATATATATATATATATATATATATATATGTAATTATGTATGTATGTATGTATGTATGTATGTATATATGTATGTGTGTATGTGTGTATGTATGTATGTATGTACGTACGTATGCATGTATATATATATACATACTCGGCTAATAAGAATGTAAACCTTGCGATTGACCAAGCTCGTATCTCTTTTTTCGAAACGCATAATTTTATTTAGACAAAGTCAATAGGAAAAGAAGATATTGAATTTGAGATTTATAGAAAGTAAAAGTGAAATGATCGATGACTTTCTTTCTTCTCTTTTTTTTTTTTTTTTTTTTTTTTTTTCACTCAAGGATAATATAATACGAGTACAAAGATAATTCTTATTTCCGCGTTCCTGAACGTACGTGTACATCATACGTTTCTCTTCGATATAATGGACGATCGATTGATTGCAGGAATCGACTATTTTCTATTGTCCTTATTATATCTAACTTATTTCGAAAGGCCTTCTTCTAACTTCAAGGCTCTCTTTAAATGTTTCATCGTAAAATGATATTACAAATTCTCGTTGAAACTTACGAAATATATATATATATATTTCGTAAGTTCTATATATATATTTCGTAAGTTCTATATATATATAGATGTACATCGTAATTCCGTGGTTCCGCTCGAACGATCGATAAGTTACTCGTTGCAGTCTCCGACGAGAATATCAGGCTGGTGGATGGTTTAAACTGTACGGACCAATGGTAGAACCGGTACTCTCATTGCCACGCCCTAAGACTCTCTGAGAGATCGCTACCTGGACCCGGGGAAAGATGCTGCGAGGGTAGATTTAAAATTGTCCCGTTTGACGCGAACCGTAGCCATCATTTTATTGACAATACTATATCAAGAAGATTCTTATTACTTGGAAAATCATCGAAATAGAAAAAGAGGGAAAAGAAAAGAAAAGAAAAGAAAAATAAAAAAGAAAAAACAAGAAAAAAAAATTAATTTAATACTTTTCCTAATTCCTTTAATGTCACTGAACGATAAAATAAATATAATAAGTAAAATGATATTAATGATATTTTAATAACTGATCTAAAACTTTAATATTGTTTCTTTTTTCTTCTTTTTTTTTTTTTACGATGAAAATAAATATCTCATATATTTCATAAAATCGCAATATTAATTCAAAATCTTGTTTCCCCATTAGATAAATATTTCGATTAAAAAAAAAAAAAATATATATATATATATATATATATCATATAATGAAACGCGATAAGATCGTTCCATCTATCTTCACAACAACGTATCGTAATATTTTTTGGAGCAGAAGAAAATTGTCTAACGAGCATTAACGTGACGATATTACGTCAAGTCAAGATAAAATGAGAGATCTTCTCTTTCAGGATTTAACGCACGAACGATCGTTACAATTTCGTATTGGCCAACAGTTCGAGTCTTTTTCTATTTCTCCCCCCCCCCCACCCCGTGATTTGATCTTCACACCAATAAGTAGTGTGTACTCAGGTTCTCGTCCTTAATAATAATATTAATTTTCTTTTGATGTCATCATAAAGAATCATTATACGTCAGATTTTTTTTTATCAATCATTAAAATAAAACGTTATATTAATAATCACGGGCAAAACAAAACGAATATTTCCTTCGAATTATTAATATACGCTTTAATCGAATTAAATCGATTGAAAAAAAAAATATATATATATATATATATATATATATATATATATATATATATATATAAAGAAAAGGAAATTCGAAAGAACGTCAAAGAAATCGTATTTCTCGAGTCTCAGGATTCGTATCGGGATGTCCAGGTTGATCCGCGGACATCGCTCGATAGGAGAAGAGCGGCGAGTCGTGACAAGTTCTTGGAAAAGATTAGGCGTCGTTAACGGCCTTCGCCGGACGTCGACCCTGTCGGTATATAGCCGTCAGTTTCTTCAACTTCATACCGCGTGTGTTCAAAGATCTAACGAAATCTTTAAACGAGCAACGTATCATTATCCGTATCGTATCATATCGTATATGATAAATAATTAAAACAAAAAAAAACAAAAAATGTTCGTGAAAAAGAAAGCAAGACATCGTCGAAGTCGTCCACCATTTTGAGTGGACTCGCTTGGTATCCGCCTCCTACCTTGCGAGCGCCATTTTGGTACCGTCTACTTGCTGCTGAGAATAATCGAGCAGAGGTCGATGGCATACGGTAGTGTGTAGTATATTCTCTTGTAAGAATAATTGAAAATATTTCGATGAAGATTTGAAAGAATAATCAATAAAGATATAAAAAGAGAAGAGCAACGTTGGAAAGTCAAGTTTTAAGTCGTTTTTGAAGGGGAGAAGAAAAAAAAAAAAAGAAAGAAAAAATAACAGAAAAGAACAAACAACCACAAACATCAAAAAGCAATCGAGCAAAAAGGATCTACTTATATACATAAGTACATGTATGTATGTGTACATATGAATATATATATATATATATATGTATGTATATATATATATATATATACTGTGAAACATCGGAACGAACATCGCAATGTGAAAAAAGTAGAAGATTGAAAAAAAGATGAAAGTACGTAAATCCTTTTATGGTTCCCTTTGCCGGCGGGAGTGCATGCGCGAGGCAGTAAGTCGCACAAGAGGCGAATCCACTTCCCCTCCGACGATCGCTCGATTCCCACCAAGTAGCCACGTTCTCCCCTCCTCCCCTTCACAACTCATGAACCCCCTCCAACCCCCCACCACCAGAACCGCCCGACAAGAATCCACGGAACGTGGGAAGGGATGGATCTGCCCTCCTCTGCACCCAGAAGTCTTTACCTCTGCCGAGTTAGGTGGAACCTTGTACTACACGATGTGCAATTTGTCGTCGTCTCGCCAGAGGTATCGCATGTCGACGGAAAGTTTCTTTCCATTCGACGAAAGAACAATACTACTTACTCCTAAAGGATACATTATACGTATACTTTTTTTCATTATCATAAAACAGATATATAAATATATATATATATATATATATATATATATATATTTATTTATTTATTTATTTATAAAACAAGATAATTGTTATTAATTATAAAGGGACAAAAACTAAAGTACTAAACTTTCTTATAAATCGAATATGTTCCGACGGAGCATTTTCATTTTAATAATTAAAATAAACTCATACATGATTCGAGTAAAAAAAAAAAAAAAAAAAGAAAAAAAAGAAAAAAAAAATATGAACGATCGATAATAATTAAAAGAAAAGAAAAACAAAATCGTAGAGACGAGCGAGATACAAAAGAAAAAAAAAATATACATATATATATATATATATATATATATATATATATATATATAAAGAAAAAAAAAATGAAATAATAAAAGAAAGAAACTTTATTCCGAGGTCGACGTCACGGAGGAGAAGACGGTAGTGGCGTACGTGAAGAAGAGGCGCTAACGGCGCGTTTTTGCGTCGCCTAGTTAATTAGAAGAATTAATTAGCATCGTCAAGTAGCATAATTAATATGCGCGACCGAGACGCCTTCCTCCGGATGTAGACGCGGTGTCGAAGATGTCGCGATTTTCGGCACCGCGAGAGCCTAACGCCACACCTCCTTCCTCGACCACCTACAGTGATACTTACTTCCTTTTTCTTTCGTCGGCAAAATCGTTCGAGAAGAATAGAGATACACGCAGATGTCTCGAACGTAATGCCGATATC
>NC_060958.1:8651936-8699436 GCF_910589235.1 Vespa crabro | reverse complement strand
GGTTAACTGTTGCCCTGGCAACGTGGATCATCGCTTAAAGGACGACTAAATCGAACTCCGAGAAAAGAATCTTATGTTCTCACGCCTATTACAACGTAAAACAAATCTATATATCCATTTCATATCTATCTTCGACGATCTCTAATCGTCATCGATTTTTTTCTTCAAAAATCTTCGAAACATATATACGTTTTTATGTTCATCTTTATATATTATAATGTATCCCTTTCTTTAGGTATTAAATTTTTTTTTTTTTTTTTTTATAATCAAAAATGAAAAGAAAATTTGAATAAAGAGAAGTATCGTATTCGTATAAACTCGTATAATTCGTAAACGTATAATGATAATAATTGTTAATAGAATCTTAATTTGTAAATTTTTATCAATCAATAAAATTTTAGATTAGTGTAATAAAAAATGTAATGGTTGATAGAAAGGTTTAGACATTACTTTAAAAAAAATATGATAAATAAATTGAATGAAATTGAATGAAATAAGAGATAATCACTTATAGATTTATCAAATTATTATAGTTTAGGATATAATTCAAAGTTTTTTAATACTATGTCGATAAAGAAAAGAATGAAGAAATTTATTTCAACAGTGTTGATAAAGTAGAACTTTCTTCGGTATTCTACATTATCCATGTATACGTCAGAATTCTACTTTATCTACATTACCGATAATATCATTGTTCACATTATCGACATTTATTATTACCTAAGGACAAAACGAGATCTACTATTACGACAAACGATTCAAATATATTTCTAACCTAAAATCAATATAATTCCTCTTAATTACGTTTTACGTTAACAAATTATCCTATTCATTTAATTTTCAAGATACATTTAAACGCAAAAAAAATTAATATGTATTAAAGCTTTAAAACGTTCATATAGTTTAAAACAAGTTCCAGCGTATCTCGCGATAAAAAAAACTTTTTATATTTTATCTTCATAAAACTGTTCAGAGTATAATTGAAAAGCGCAAAGTAACAATATAACGTGTAACTTCTCGAATCAAAATTCATGAAACTACTGCATTGTCGAGTGTAAACTTTCAGATTTTAAAAGGCAATCTCGACCTTTGTCAAATATTTCAACGATCGATCGCTCTTAATTGAAGAAAATTTACGACTCCTTCTCCTTTTTCTCCTTGTATATTGTACAAATATATTATAAAATTATTTACTACTACTGTTATAATTATTATCCACTTTTTATAACTTTCAACAAGTTTACAATTTACGACGAATGATTACGGTCAGTAATCCCTTCTTCAAGGATGAATTATTTCATTATCGTTAGAAGAGAGAGAGAGAGAGAGAGAGAGAGAGAAATAAAAACAAAAAATTTAATTTAAGGACAGTTTAGTTTAGGCAAAATAAATCAATCGGAAAATAAAAATAGTACAAAAATACAAATAATTTGTATGAAGATGTTCTAACAAAAAAGAAAAAAAAACGAAAACAAAAAAAAAAAAAGAAACAAAAAAAATATTTTCAAGATTTTTAATCGATTCTCGTCATTTCGAAATCGACGGGATCCTTATGTTATTACTTCTTTTTTTATTTTTCGAAACTCCAAAGACGCGTGACAATATTTATGGATATTAACTACGGTCTTATTTAAAATGCACATTTGTTTCTTTCGTGATTAACGAAAAAAAAAGTTAATGGAAGAAAGTGCACAAATGAACTAACTTGGAACTATGGCAGATAACTTTTTATCCTTGGAAGCTGAGAGAAATTGTGATATTCGGTTGGCATGTTAACCACCCATTAATCTTTGATCTTTCATCAACACTGAATACATCGTCCATTCTTCTTCTACGAATAACGTTGATAGGGTGAATAGAAAATGAGCTGATATTGTAAACGAGGTAAAGAAAAAATAAAAAAAAAGAAAGAAAGAAAGAAAGAAAGAAAGAAAAAGAGAAAAAAAAATATAAATAAATATATATATATATATATATTTAAAATATTAACTATTCCCTGTTATTGAATTTACTAATAAAATGTTCTACGCTAATAATTGTTTCTCCATATTCGATGAAAACTTTTTATTCCTTCGTAAAAAGAATTTCTTCGAAAAATAATAGAAACAAATACTTTCTCTTAATTAATAGTACTCTTAATAATCTCAAAATTACAAATTAATTTTTAAATTATAAAATTATAAATTTATAATTATAAAATTATAAATTAATAATAAAATAAAAGTATTGTTTTATTATGGCTTGCAAGCTTAATTGTGTTACAACGAAATGACTCGATCAAAAAAAAGAAAAAAAAAAAAGAAAAAAAAAAAAGAAAGAAAAAGAAAAGAAAGGAAAAAAAAAAAAAAGAAAAGAGAAAAGTAAACTAAAGCAACTTTAGCGATCTCTAATCGAATAGAGAAATCACGCGCGTGTGTTTCCAACAAAACATTTCAATTTGAATTAAAAAAAAAAAATCGATCAACTACAGAAATTTATACATATTTCTAATTTCCATATTTCTAACGTACAAATATATATATATATATATTATGTGTGTGTGTGTGTGTGTGCACGTGTATATATTCTATCTCACAGAAATATCATCAATGTATCTGACATTAACAAAGAAAATTTCGTTTTAAGTCTTCCACTAGCAGAAATTGATAAGGTAGAAAACTGCTCTTCCTATTTTCCATTGAATCCATAGTTTCGACTGAATAGATAATGGATTTAAACTGAACTTGCAGAAAAAAAAAATCGTACATAGGTACAACGATAAATGCGTTGTAAAGAATGCTTTGAAAGCCATCGATTTTCTCTATCGTGAAATTGTATCTGATAAAACGTTTGAAAAGTTCTATATCCGATAACAATCCCGTACTATACCAAATAGTACGTTCGTAAAAAAAAAAAAAAAGATACAAAAAAAATACACACACACACACATATATATACATATGATTTTTTTCAAAATCTATTACAACGAGACAGACTTTGTAATTTAGTTACTAAATGTGATATCGAATCGAATAACTTTTTATGAATTTATTTCTTTCTCTCTCTCTCTCTCTCTCTCTCTCTTTTTATTTTTATTTAAAAAAATGATAACGTTGACATAAAAAAAAAAAAAAAAAAAAGAACAAAAAAGTGAAAGAAATTCTCTAAGGAATTAAAAAATCATTACCGTGACTATTGTTAAAGTACTATTTATCTCTGGATCCTTATCTCAATTCGAAAATGGCTTTCACGTCTTATCGTTAATTTTTAAACGATAATAGCAATTATCTCGAAGTAAGGGGAATGAAAACGAAGAATATCTGATCTTTCTGAAACGTGATCTTCTAAAAGTTTTTCCACCCTTTTCATTTCAAAAATTGCGACAGATATTATTACTAAAATTTTATCTTGCTATTTTATATAATATAAATATTGCGTGACGATAGTGTAATCACGTAGATAAATATATTTAATGTTAATATTTAAGATAGCTTATTTATTAAGAGCATATGTAAAAAAAAAAAAAAAAAAAAGAAAAAGAAAAAAGAAAAAAAAAGAAAAACAAATGGAATATAAAATGAAATCGTTGGAAATAATTAAATGTCGTCGATGTATTTATAGATACATATGTATGTGTGTTTATATATGGAGTTCATTTTGTGGAGTACACAAAATGTCATTTTTTTTTTTTTTTGCTTTCCCAAATACGAAGAGAAATATACTTGATAAAATTTCATTTCAATCTGATATAACTTACGAACACACAATGATCGAAACGAGTTAATCTAATGACGAATCAATTAATGACTTTAATTTAAGCAGTTACGAGAAATACATTTAAATGATAACTTTGGTGTTATCGATCTCACATATAACTTAATATATTGGGATCGGTGTATAATCGGTTTCGAAGATAATTAATAATTTAATTTTACATTAACGCAATAATTCGTATATTTCGTTGATTATTTGTTTAAAAATTTATATCCGAATAATTATTGAACAATTAAAAAAGATAACGCGCTAAAAGTAGAATATTTCGAATTATACGTTCTGTATTTCTAATAAAGGCAAAGCTTATGATCACGTACAAATCTTTCTCCGTTATCGAATAAGCTCGTTAATAAATTTCGTTTCCAAGTTTTGCTATTTTAATTGGATCATTTCCAATCATACAAACGTACGACTATTATAAGATAGAAAATCCCTTTTCACGTTTCATATATGTATATATCGAACATTTAAACGATAATTTTACATTTTATCATACGCGATTTAATATCGCATAAACGTTTATTAGAAAGATTTATATTAAAAAAAAAAAAAAAATAAAAAAATAAAAAAATAAAGAAAGAAAGAAAGAAAGAAAAAAAAAAAGAAAAAAAAATACAAGTTACATAATCGTCCATGCAAATTCTCTTTAAATTGTGCTTATTACAATGTTGGTTGTTGACATTGTAATTGAATGAAATCGAATATCGACGAACATCATCCTATCATCGGGTGTCATTGATAATTTTTCATTGAAACAATTGAATCCACGAAATACATAAAGAAAATTAATTATTTAAAGGATCTAAATTTTATATCGAATGTCACGTTGTCAGTCCTAAAAGCTTTCCTTGCAGAGATCATTATATTTTCAATAGTAATTAAGACGATCCATCTTGTCTTACTTCCCCTCCTACCTTTCTCATTAATAATAAATCTTTCTATTCTTGTTCAGATGCATCAGTCGTATGACACATTTTCCTTTATCTCTTCCACCTTCTTCTCCTCCATCTTCTCTACCTTTTTGATTCTCCTCCTTTCCAAGGTTGACTCGAGCGCTCTTTAATCTCACGAAAATTCGAAACATTTTAGCGAGGATACGATGGGAACATTCCTGCTATTGCTAAGATTAATCGTAAATCAAAATGAAGTTACGAATTAACGACGACAAGAAGATTGCAAATGGAATGAACAAAACGATTCGTAAATCTATTGAAAGATCTATGTATACATAGATCAGCACGTAAAACGAACTTTCCAATTGGGAAAGTCGATTGATAAGATTTATCGAGTATCCTTTATAAAAATTCAATTTGATAATGCTTATCGAACGATAAATCTTTCAAATGTCGAAAGGGAATGTCTAACTTGAGCTTCCTTCATGAAAATTTGTAAAATAAAAAATTTTGGTTATATATATATATATATATATAATATAGTTATGGCGATATATTATTCCTCATGAAAATGCAAAACGTTTGCATCCCTTCTAGTACAGAATAGATCCATAAGTTTTTAGATAGATCGATATTAGGCTTCTTCTTAGGTAGTTTTACAATGCGAAGAAAAAAAAAAAAAAAGAAAACAAAAAAAATTAATCTAAAAAGTTTCGAGAAAGAGTAATGATATTTAAAATCATTCAAAAACATTTGGCCCATCCTATAATTATTTCATTAAATTATTACGGAATAATTGAAATAAATAATCATCACAATTAATTTTCATTCATTAATTGAGCCATATTCGTAGAGTCAAAAGATTAACTTCAATTTTAGAATTTTCTTTTTCTCTCTCTCTCTCTCTCTCTCTCTCTCTCTCTCTCTCTCTCTATAATAAAAAAGCATCTGATCGATGCTTAAACATTTGATATTTAAAATAAATTTCCTCGATAATTAATCTCAAAGAACAATAAGAAAAATTTGTTTGATATGAACGTCACAACAAATAACATACAATGTATATCTTTTGCATTCTTCATTTGATATTAATTATAATCGATTTTAGCAAATTAATGACTCAATTATAGTTAATAATCCTTCGCATTAATCCTCCGTTCGGATTCTACGTAAAGTATAATTAATTTAGTGAATAACGTTTCATGGAAAACTTTCAAGTTATCTAACGAATAGATTACACACGTGCTTATACGTCTTTAATCTTATTGGTTTAGTCTAGTTATACGTCTAGTATGTCTAGTTACATTCCCAATCTAATTACAGTTTGCTTTTCCTTCGAGAATCTAAACATCCAAGCTTCTATTTCTCATTTGACACGAGCATAGGACCATCATCATAGTGTTACGGTTCGATCTTCAGAAACAAGCGCAACGAATCTTCCCTTATATTTCTCAATTCCCCTTATATTTCTTACGAACGATGTCGACGAATGACATCGTCTACCGTAAATGGAACATCACTAAGGAAAAAGGGACCGAAAATGAGAGAGAAAATGACCATGATCGTTTCACTTTAGAAAATGGCTGTCTGATCGAAAGCTCTTCTCAAAAATTTCATTTTCAACGAAAATAAAAAAAAAACTCGTAATGATAAGGCACTACGAATAGATAAATTATATATAACGTTACCGACTGATCTATTAAAGGAACGTCAACGAATTCATCTATGAATTGACAAATATATCTATTACATATTTATATAATAATTCCTATATACTAACGATTATATATTTTTTTAACAATTTTAATTTGATTTGTTTTCTTTCCCTATATTAATATCATCATCTATCGTAATCACGTAGAAACAATTACAAAGCAATATTTTAATAAAAAACATTTTTCATGCTAATATTTGTTTTATCAACTGAACGAAGAGCAGCGTCGCATTGGAGTTGGCTGAAAAGTTCTTTAAAAAAAAAAAAAAGGAAAAAAAATCACGTTAACAAATATGTATCATTTATCTCCGTTAGAATATTTCTTCAAATATAATAATTACATTTCATTTACCACAGTAATATAATATATTCGTAAAACTTAAGACATCCCTTTAGACGTTCAGAGAATTATCTTCTATAGCGAGAATTATCTTGGAATGTAAGGAGAAAGAAAAAAAATTAACAAAAAAAAAAAAAAAAAGAAAATAGATTCCGCGACAACAAGAAGACTGTGTAAGATTAATTAAAAGACGTAGGTTGAATTCGTACGACTAACTTAAGAGAGAAAAAGAGAACGAGAAAGAAAAAAAAAGAAAGATCCTACAAAATGTGAATGTTCCAACGTGAATACGTATTTCAGCTTTTTCTTTTGAAAAATATTGTAATAGTCGTAAAGAAAAAAAAAAAAAGGGTATTGTTTCGAATTTACGAGGGTTCCTTCGATCCTCGACCTCTCGCCTTCTCTTTTTCGATATCGTTCGCTTCAAGTGTCTTATCTTCATCCCTTTGTTTTCCCCCAAACGATACCAATTGGCTGATATATATCAAACGAATACGCAGAATGTAGAGATCGATATTTCATAATTTTCTCTTAGATTACGATGTCTGGTTTTTTTTTCTCCCCCTTTTTTTTTTATCACTGAGACTTAACAAAAACTTTGCAAACGTTACAAGTACGAAGAATATTAATTTTGCAGTGCTTCGTTTTTACTAAATGAAAAGAAAATAAAAAAGAAGAAAGAAAAGATATATATATATATATACATATATATATATACACTTCTTGCTTAACTTCTCGCGTAATTATGATTCTTGAATTTACGGATTTAAGTGTAATTAAATCTGTATGCTAATTCGTTTCTTTCGCTCTTACCGGGAAGAGAATTTTAACGTGTTACGTAGAAAATCGTGGTTTCTTATAAATTATTTAACGAAGTTGTAGGTCAGAATGGAGAAGCGAGCGTGTAAAAAAAAAAAAAAAAAACAAAAAAAAAGAGAGCGAGAACGAGTGAGAGAGAGAGAGAGAGAGAGAGAGAGAGAGAGAGAGAGAGAGAGAGAGAGAGAGAATAGAAACAAAAACAGAAGGAAAAGAAAAAAAAATTCTAAGTTCTTGCAATGGTGGAACGACAAAGCTTTTCTACCTACAAAGAACTTCTTCGAGCATTAACCGGTAGATTTCACGGTAAATCCGCCGTAACGATGCAATCACGAGAGGAGTGAAAATAGACGATGAACTTTCATGAATTTTCTCTGCCTCTCTCTCTCTCTCTCTCTCTCTCTCTCTCACACACACACACATACTCTTCCTTTCCTATTCTCTATATTCTCCGCACTAAAATATGAATTAATCCTACGGTTATAAAGCTCAGAATGTCGAACCCCTTCGCACCATATAACTCTATGCTCTATTACACAAATATATATATACACACATATATATATATATATATATATATATATATATATATATTATACATATACGTATATATGTTATATATAAACGTTTCTAACCGTTTCTATCGTGTCCGGCAAAGTCCATTCATTTTATTCGCGGCTTGAAAAGTTCGAGCTAGCCGAGTTAGAGACTGGACGAGCTTACAGCTACTAGACGAACAGCGTGGCTTTATTCACTCTCGCACACCCCCTTCTTTACCTACCTTCACCAACATCGCACTAACACTAATACTAACACTACCATTACTACCACTATTACAAACTAGCACTTTATCACCCTCGTCGTTCTGGAGAAACTTTTGCAATTAACGTCGTGACAGCTGGAGAATGTTAATTCCACGAAGTCACCAGTGACCATTGTGAATCGCGTGAGAATCCTCTTACGAGATCTCTCCTAGAAGATCACGGCCAAGACTGTTACTTCAAGAAGAACGTTATACCTTTAACTTAATTCTTTCTGTTTACCTTTTTTCTTTTTCTTTTTTTTCTCGTTTATTATTATTAAATTGTATCACCTACAGAGATAACCTTCCTCTATCGAGAATTTATTAGACGAAATTTTGTCTTATACAACAACGAAATAAATAATCGTAAAGTAACGCGTATTTACATAAAAAGAACTGTATACATCGATTAAAAAAAAAAAATTATATATTATATAAATATAATAATAAAATACGTGAGATTCGTGCTGTTTCAAAGATTTGTAATATTTCGAAAAATTCGTCGCATTAAAATTTCACTCTATTACTTTTTATTAATCATTTCACGAAATTCAAATTAATAAAATAAAAAATACAATGATACATAATAATAACAATATGATAAAATGATATATAATAATATATAATAATTTTATGATATATATAATAATACGTATAAATATTTATTATTATATATCATACAATAATATATTATTATATAATATTGTCGTCAAATTATATCTCATATAATGATATATAGTAAAAAAAAAAAAAAAAAGAAAGAAAAAAAAAATTCGCTGCCGTACAAAAATTTTTTGTTTTTACTTTCTATCGAAATTAAATCTTTAAATTGTGTGTATTATTTAATAGTACCTTATAATTTCAAATATCTAATCGTAAAATAATATCTGCTCATATCATAATTAATTACAAATATATGTAAAATTATAAAAATTTATCATATTTCCCGTGAAGAAATATTCTCATTAACATGAAATAATTGTAAGAAATTCTATATCGTTGGATAACGAACAATTTCTTTTCTTTTCTTTATTTTGTTTCTTCTTTTTTTCCTTTTTTCTTTTTCTTTTTCTTCTTTTTTTTTTTTTAATTCGTTCACTTCCAACATTCATTTCCCGAAGCTATTATTCATTGCTTTTCGAAAACGATAGTCATGGCGATTTAAATCGTGGCCGACGATCGTGGTTAAATCGACGGTCCAGCTCTCCATTCGTGGTTTCACCATTATTATCGAAGCAATGTCCTCGAGGGAGAAAATGAACGATCGTTTAAAACGACGTACCAATGGATTTCGTTTCAATGTAAAATACCATCGTAAGAATCGTTCTTATATGTAACATTGAAGATGGAAAAAGTGTTTATTTTTCATTGTGCTCTAGTGGTATTACTTCCAGCGTCCTTTTCTTTTTTTTTTTCATTTTTTTCTTTTTTTACAAAGATACAAAGAAACTTCATACGTTCGTTGGACACAATGCAACGAGTATAATATCGGTGGTCCTCGTGAGAACGATACTTTCAAGTTCGTGTATAGATTCTAGAGGGATTCTAGGAAAAAAAGAAAAAAAAAAGAAAAAACGAATAAAAAAGAACTTCTTTTGTACGAACGGCAGAGGTGACCGACCAATGGAACATGTATCTCGAATATCTCGGAGTACTGCACAGATTTATTGCGATATTCTTTGAATCTTTTCGAACATTTCCGTATGAATGAGATTTTCCTCGTTCTCACTCGAACACCAAGCGCCTACCGTCCCATGACTCGCCTCCAAAAAAAAAAAAGAAAGAAAAAAAAAAAAGTTAAAAAAAAAAGAAAAAGAAAGGGGAAAAAAAAAAAGAAGAATATAAAATATCTAAGACGTATCGAACATACTTTGGCCTTTATTTTCCACCCCCTCCCCGCCTCCTCCTCCCACGGTCCTTTTATACTCCCATTATAATTCATTAATTATTACGAATAATTTACGATCCGAGATCGATCGAGAATAATTTATCAGTTTTAAATTTCCACCTCGAGCATACTTGTTTAGCTTACAAGTCGAGTGAGAATAAAAGGGATCGTGGTACCTTTCGGGAAGTAATTACAACGTTTCAAAGAAGAAAGTTAATATAGTTTCCCGTTAACTGGAAAGGCACGGTGGTATCGTTTGACACGACGGATGAAAGAAGCATAAAGACAATTCTTGGATAGAGAGAAATATCCTTCAGGAAGTTACTTCTCTTCTATAGAATAGAAAGAGAAAGAGAAAGCAGAAGAGAAAGGAGGAGTGAGAGAGAGAGAGAGAGAGAGAGAGAGAGAGAGAGAGAGAAAGAGGAAGAGAAAGAGAATCAGGAAGAGAGGAAGATACTCCATCGTAGAAGTTGCTACTACTGTGAGACACGACGAGTCAGCTGCACTCCTTCAACAGAGTACGGTCTCGCAGTATTGCAGGATCATTAATTGCTCCAGTTTCCTCCGTTTCCGAGCGATAAACAGAACGAACGAAACTAAAGAGATAGCTACGATAGAATAAAGAGAGAGAGAGAGAGAGAGAGAGAGAATAAAAGAAATAACTACACGAACGCTAAGAAAAGGATTTTCGAAAAAGAAAGAGAGCTTTCGTTTAAAAAGACTTCTCTAGTTATATTCGCTTGGATAGTATTCTACTATGACCCCGACTTCTTATAAACGAAATGCTACGAAAAAAAAAAGAAAAAGAAAGAGAGAGAGAGAGAGAAAGAAAGAGAGAGAGAGAGAGATAAAATCACCAAAAATATTCTCATAAAAATATCGTACACGACTGAAATTTCTTCCTACTCGATTAACGAAAACTTTTGAATTTTGTTCTACAATGCCAGCGACATATCTCGTTAAATGAATGGAAAAAAAAAAAAAAATAAAATAAAAAAAAAAAAAAAAAAAAACAAAAAGAAAAAAAAGGAAAAAAAAATGGAAAATTAGATATACGTTCGCCAGTTTTAGCATACGTTGCATTAAAACGTTGATCGTGTCCGCGTTTCACGTTTATATTCTAACGAATCTAATGAAATCTCTCGTCAGTCTACGAACGTATCTCGTAACCTCCCCTTCCCCTTCCAACCCGCCCGCCCGCCCTCCTCATCTTCTGACTTGGTAGAATTTCGAATTTACATTCATTTTTATATTCCAAACGCATTGGGGATTCGGTGCTTTCGTTAGTGCGATAAAATAGTTGTTATTTCGTTCGTTGCGTATATATATATATATATATATATATATATATATATATATATACATATCATTATTCTTCAACGAAATATCGGCGGAAATTTTCGAACACATATATCTAGCCGTAACTAATTAAATAATTAGTTAATTGATTATATTAATTAATACGAAATTCATTCTTTTATTTTATCCGTCTTCTTCTTTGTTCTCGACAACAACGAACATGGTGGACACGGTGTTAACGATTTCACAGGTGACCAACTAGAAGATTCATGACCAAATGACACGCAACATCGCATGTTAAACTATTTTCTTCTATTAACTCCCTTTCCGAAATATACTATTGATTGAGATACAGCTTTGTGGTCGTCGAAATTGAGAAGATCTATGTATTTGTATATGTATACATATACAATTTATATATACTATCGAAAAACTATTAATCTCGCGAAAAGTATTAACTTATATTCCAGCATGCTATCTGTAGTCAAATCGATTTTATGTAAAAAAAAGAAAAAAAAAAAAAAAAAGAAAAAAAATATATATATATATATAATAAATCTCTGTGTAATCCTTTTATATATATATATATATATTTTTTTTTTCTTTTTTTTTATTTTTTTAAAGTAATCAATTTCACTGCATATTAATATCCGTAGATCTATTTGCCGTATATCTCTCACGTTTTTAAAATAATGTCGAACTTAAATACGCTTTTGCGTATTAATCGATTTTATCAATTTTACGTTAGTAACGTTATAACGAAAGGATCGTTATTTCGAATTATTATTTTTAATACACGTCCAGAGTATTAAACTCATTCGGGTAAATGTAAAAAAATTTTGATTATTTAATCTCTCTCTCTCTCTCTCTCTCTCTCTCTATTCTTTTTTTTGATTTTTATTTTATTTTTCCTAACCTCTACAATGGTCGACGTCACGACCTTCGTTAAAAGTAAAAGAAATGTACAAAAGAAAATCTACGCCAAAGAGAAAGAGAGGGGAAGGAGATAAAAAGGTGAGAGAGAGAAAGAGAGAGAGAGAAATTACATTTCCTCATTTTCTTTCTTTTTTTTTTTTTTTTCTTATATTCTTTAGAATTAAAATCACGATACTGCCTATGACAAAAATTAAATGAGTTTTCCACAGTAAATTCCATTTTTAATTTCTAATTTCAAAGTAACGCATATCTCTAATAAATTCCATATAATGTTTAAAAACCCCTTAGAATATGTAATTTATGCATTATCAAGTATAATGCTAATTTGATAAATTGATTAAATGTATTTACCATGATTTGTTACCATATTTCCGTTTTATGATTACGTTTACTTTATACCTAGAAATTTCGAAGTAATATACGTATTAAAGCAAATTCCAATTGAAATTCCAATTGATTAAAGATTAAAGTACTGTACAACTGTTAATCCTCTAATAAACGTCATCAAATCAAATACAAATCAAAAGTTAATTATATTAAAATACCAATTATTTCTTTGATTCCATTTACTCCATACGTGTATACGTATGTACCGTAGAATATTATTGATCTTTACGTTCGATGTAAAAAAAAAAAAAAAAAAAAAAAAAAAAGGAAAGAAAAGAAAAAGAACACTTAAAACAATAAATAATAAATATTAAGAAGGAACGAACGATCGTTCGTTCCAAACTAAATGTATTTTGTTGAAGATGACAAAGAAAAAAAACAAAAAAAAGAAAAGAAAAAAAAAAGAGAAATATAAAAAGAAGAAGTAAACGAAGAAGTTGCGTTACGTACACGACACGTATAATGAAATTGGAATGCGTTCGTAACGCGTATTTACGCGAATCGTATCGAGTTCCTGTCACGTACCATTCTTGGTCGAGCAATAACGTCTCTGTCAGGATGCACGACCAACGATGGAATACTCAGCGATGTATTGCGCGCGCGATAACTCACGATACATTTCTAAGTGTGCACGAGCCCGTGTACACATGTTCGTCTATGTATATAAGTATATTCGTACCTCTGCTATATGTGGTCATGCGTTTAACTCCCATCCTTTGTATGTATCTGTGTCATGGAGGAAATATAGGTAATGTCGTCTACCTCATGCCTTTGATGCGTTCATCCGTTTACGGAATTTCCAGTTACCCAACTAAGGATTGCATCTAGGAATGCATGAACGATCTTAATGAATTAACTATTAATCAAAGACGATCAAAGATGAATGTAATCCAGCTGTGAACATAAAAATTTTCATAGATTAATAAATTTTATATAATAATGTTAAGAGTATATATATATATATATATATATATATATATATATATTTATGTGTGGAATAATTAATAATAATTACTTACATTGGAAATGTAAGATGTTACATTTTGAGTAACTGTTAAAATTACATTTTGAGATGTTCATCTCAATATACATATGTTAGAATAAAATCTATTTTTAAACTTTATTATAATCCAAGCTGTGAACAAATAAAGCTTTCAAGTATTAATAAATGCTATATAATAATGTTATTATGTATTGTATATTTATATTGAACCTGTAATGAAAGAAAAAAAGAACTTTTAAAGCGTATTAAATAATTATGGCTTATATTGGATATATTCATCTCAATGTATGTTGTAATAAAATCTACTTTTAAACTTTATTATAATCCAAACTGTGAACAGATAAAGTTTTTATAGATTAATACATGTTATATAATAATGTCAAGAATATATATATGGTGAGTATGTGTGCATATATATATATATATATATATATATATATACATTAAGTTGGTGCGAATGAAATGTCGGATCTTTAAGTGAATATATTAAAGAAAATCCGACATTTCATACGCACCAACCTAATATTAAACCTATAAAGAAAAAAAAATAAATTGTAATACATATTTAATAATTATTGCTTATATTGTAAATATTCATCTCAGTATGTATTGTAATAAAATTTATTTTTTAATTTCATTATAATCCTAGCTGTGAACAAAAAAATTTATCAGGATTAGTACATGTTATAAAATAATGTTAAGAGTATACATATATATATTGAAATTATAAAAAAAAAAACGTGTAATCTAGCAGATATTAATTAATTACTGCTTATATTGAAAATCTTAATTTGCATGTATATCCAAATAAAATCTATATCCAAATATAATTATGCAGCCAATCAGCCAGGTAGTACTTGCATTATATAATCTAAATGGGATGCAAGTAATACCGACCCAGGTCTCACCACGTGGAGGTTGCTGCATGTGGAGACCCATAAAATGTAGGATATAATAATTAATTGCTTTCAATAAATTATTAATGGTTGCTCTGTACTTAATGAAAAGGACAAAAAATATCTCCATTTCAAATATAAGTTATATTCTGAACATTATTATATTCTAATATCAAAAAAAGAAAAGTATTATGTATACAATTAAAATATATTGACACTCCTATACTTTTTTTTAATTTTACATATTTCTATGCTATTACAGATCATTAACTTATAATTAAAACATGAACATTTTAAATTCTTAAATAATAGTTTTGTTTAATATCAAAGATATCTGACAATGAAAAATGATTAACATAAAAATAATGAAAATATATTAAATGTTTTTATTTAGAAGATAGACTTTATGAAATGCCATTAATAGTCACTATTTTAAAATCATAAGTTTAAAATTATAATTACAATACAAATAATGATGATAGGTTGTATCTCTTATCATCTAAAAATTATTAAGAATATTATTAAGAACATTAAAACAAATTACAGAAAAATATAATAATAATGATATTAGAGATGAATTTATAACACATATATATATATATGTATGTATATATAATAGTAATCCAAATATTGTAATATTGATTGTCTTTTTATATCTCAGTAAAACTTTTTCATTTATAAAAAAAATTATTCAAGACTATATGGAAGGATTAAAATTTCTTTATAAAATTTACCTAATATATATCACAAATATCTTTTACAAATAAAATGCATTACTCTTCATCAAGGAATGATACTTTCAATACAAAATTACTACGCCATTTAGCAAAAATTTGAATAATTACGTAAAAATTTAAGATCGATCCGGCCATTATTGCGTCTTCAAGGTCAAACATAATATAATCATATATATATATATATATATATATATATATATACGTAATAATTACAATCATGCAAACTCGATTTTTGTCTAATTACAATAGGAAAACAATTCGATCTATGTATTAATAATTAAAACGTTTAAAAATGAAGTAATTAATGCGTATTTATTGATAATACGTACCTTGATTTTTGATCGTGACGAAGAGAAGGATCGCGCAGTTGCCAAGAGAGTCGTCAGAGAAGGGAGAGTTGAGTCCGCGAAATTGAAAGCCAATCAAAAGCGAGAAACAATTCGAACGTTTTCATCAGTTCGTATTTGTATACCACGGCAACGTTTTACAATGTTATATGAATATTACATTCAACCAATAGGAACAAGTCTTTATTATTATTATTCTGATTTTTATTTTTCTTCCTTTAATATTATCTCATTTGTTATTTCAATTGTATTATTTTGTTTATATTATTCGTAATATTATATTAAAATAATTAAACGTTGTAATTTTAATCGAATAAATAAAATTCATTTTACATTATTATCGTTAATTCTGATTGGCTATTAAATATACGTTTAATTCTTCCCCCTTCCCTCCCCGTACACCGCTTTTCGATAGTTATCTGGTTCATTTCATGTCTCTTACTATTAGATTTCGAGGTATGTATTATCAATAATTATTAATTAATTACATTGTTTAAACGTATTCCAACGATAAATACAAATGTTTTAGTATTCTATTATTCTAATTAGATAAGCGTGAATACATAATCCTGATTATTATATATATATTTGTATTATGTTTGGCCTTGATGATGCAATAATGGAAAGATCGATTTTTTTTAATGTTTACTTTAATTACATACTATTATTCGAATTTTGGCGAAAAGACGTAATATTTTCCATTGAAAGCATCTTGTCTTCCTTCTCTGGAAAAGATCTGTGAAATATAAGATAAATTTCATGAAAGAAATTTAATCTTTCTTTCTGTCTCTGTGTGTGTGTGTGTGTGTGTGTGCACATATAGCTTGAATAATTTTTTTCATAAACTGAAGACTTTTATATGAAATCTAACCAAATATAATATAAATTATATGTATATATAATTATATGTTATAATTATATGTTAATTATATGTATATATAATTATTATATATATATATATATATATATATATATATATAATAGTTTATGTATATAATAGTTAATAGTATAATAATTTTTAAGGAATGTATGTTAATAATTATTGAATGTCTTGTTTATTAATTGTTAAAGTTCATTAAATTTTGATATCTTCAATCATAAAGCTAATTAATATAGACCAATTAATTTTCTTTCAATTGACATACTTACATATATATATTCTTATTTTCATGCAAATGTGTTTTATATTCTGATTTTCTCAAATGTAGTTATTACGTTTTTGATTATCTCAAATGTAGTTATTACGTCCTTAATTTAAAATGAACGTAATCAGTTTATTACCTGCTATAACATAAGCTTAAGTTTACCTTCATAAATTAGTTTTTTAACAATTTCAGTTAAAAAAGAAAACTTTATTCAACTTTGAAATTCCTTATATATAGCACAACGTTCACATGATTAACTTATTGAATAATTTGTATTACTTGCATCTTTATTAGATCATATTATTCAAGTTAACGATTATCGAATTAAGTGGATACATAATTTAATTCTAAACTCTATATTTTCATGTGTTTCAATTATTTGTAAATTTATTCTTCAATCATAATGTTAGAGAGTGTAATCTTTAAAAAAAAATTTGTATTTATTTAAAATTTAAATTTGATAAACGAAAATATATATTTATTCTATTAATAAGAAAATAATTAATCAAGAGATTAAATATAAAAACAATATTAACCAATGTTTGTTAATTGTATTAATAATATCAGCTAAGAGATAGAGTCAGATAGATAGAATTCCGAATTTATAAAGTATAAAAAGTTTAAAATACAGAATTGAGAACATCGATCTTCATGCTATACACTTTATATGTATATATATATATATATACTCATATATATATATATATATATATATATATATATATATATATGTAAGTAAGAAATAAGTTAACAAAACTACATTGTACGAAATTAGATGCTCAGGTAGAAAATTTTTCATGTTTCATATAGAACAAAAAGAAGTTTTCTTGAGCAAAGAAATATTCTCGTAACTTTCTCATAAAAAAAAATATATATATATATATATATATATATATATGTATATAGAAGAACTTTTCTTATGCCGTCTTAAATTAAATCATTCAAAAAGAAAGTTGGATTTTTTCTTTTCTTTTTTTTTTTTTTTTTTAATTTCCTCAATATTTCATTACAGCGTTCTTCTTTTCTTGATTTTCGTTATAATTTCACTTTCAACAAAGTAATTTGAAAAATTCGTTTTATTAATAAAAACGATTAATACGTTAGTAGAGAGAGGTTAGGTTCGTCAGAAAAATAATTTTCCTATAATTTTTTTTTTTTTTTACATCTCCCCGGTGGTACATAGTTCCGTATTATATTAATTCTTCTCGTAATAATTTAAATTAAAATAATGTAAAAGATATTGAGAACGTCGAAAATCGATAATACATAGTCATTTATTCGAACGATTTAACATAATCGTAATACATTGAATTCAATCGAAAATTCGAAGAATAGATTCTGTAATATTAAAATTTCATTATATATAGTATATGTAGTATATATTTTATACTTTATTCCTAAATATATATACATATATTTATATATAGTCAATTGTTTTTTCTGAAAGATAATAAAATTTCTTTTGTTTGTACTAATTTTACAGGATTATTAGCTAGCAGATACTTGATCAATTATTTGATTTTTCCATCGTCCGAACTTTATTGTTTCTCTCTCTCTCTCTCTCTCTCTCTTTCTCTCGTAGTTCGATATCGATGATTCAAGGCTCGATAGTAATGAAACGTGTAATAATTGATCAACACTATCGGAAGACATTTTTACATTTTTGTTTCTTTTTCTTTTTCTTTCTTTCTTGTTTTATTTTTTACCTTTTATCTTTGTCCTTTTTCCTCCTGTGCTTGATGTTGCATCCTGTCAAGCTGACAGGACGAATTGCATTTTTCTTCCTTTTTCCTTTTCTTTTTTTTTTTTTTTTGTTTCCTTTTTCTTTTTTATTTTCTTTTCCTGCCATAAAAAGTAAATATTATACTCGTCGTCCACAAGAGTATGCTCAACTTTTTCGTTTTTCCTTCTGCCATTCCACTTACTTTTCATTTTTCATTCTCAAACTTGTTTCACATCGAAATGAAAATAATAAAAAAAAAAAAAAAAAAAAAAGAAAAAAGAAAAAAGTGTTGTTTAACTTTTTAACGTTTCGACATTTACGAAAACGTTCACACACACGTTTATTTTTCTTCTTATTCCTTTTTATTTATTTGTTTTTCCTTTTTTTCTTTTTTTTTTTTACGTTTCTTATCGATTCGATGGCGACGCTTGTAAATTATCGTTCGCATCGATATGTTTGTTTGCTTTTGTAATTCGTCGATTTTTATAGGACTTTGATTGAACAAACTTCGTAATTATCGTGACATCGAGATAAACTAGTGAAAAAAAAAAAAAAAAGAAAAAAAAAAGAACTCGAGAGATATCTAATCTCACGATCGATCGATATTGAATTAACCAGTAGCATTCGTTTTAACAAAGATTTATCATCAAATAGTCTCACATCTTTTCTTTCGCAAATATTCGACACGAAATGAAAAGTAATATAATGAAAAATTCAATGAATTCATATGTTAAACAAATTTAAATATATTCGAAATAAATAAATGAATGCATTTCTATTACAATCATTGATATTTATAATAATCTTTTAAATTAAATCACTTACAATATAATATCACTCGTTCTACATTTCAATATTTTATTTATTAATTTATTATTAGTTTCAATATTTAATTTCTATTTTATATTTTCATTTCTATTTATATATATATATATATATATATATATTTGTAATTGTGATTGTTTTTATTGGCATTAAAGAAAAAAAAAGAAGTGATCATAAAAACAATACTCCCATTATATTCTATTTTTTTCATTTTTTCGTTTTTTTTTTCTTCATGAATTAATCGTATGTTTCAGAATATTATATAAAACATCGTTTCGAGTTTGTAGTATACAGAGGTATCAATTATGCCACCCTCAGTTAGCAGAGGGTACGTGACACCCTTTAGCACCTCGTAACTGGAGATTGTAAGCAGAGAACCGAGGAAGCAAACTAACCAACGTCGTCAACCAACCCTACATGGTTTTAATCGCACGTCCTATGAAACGAACATTGGTGTCGCGCGTCATCTGCTACGGACAAATGTTAAGGTCAGATATATTAAACTATGAAACGAATGCTATTTCGTCTACCGTTACTACTTCATCTTTAATCGTCCATTTTCCTCACTTTGTAACGAGCTTGAGTGGACAGCTGTCCTTTCTAAATGAAGACGATTTAGATGTTTTATTAACGAGCTTACTCTCTATCTCTTGTTATTATACTTTTCTCTATGGTTTATGCAAATTCGTGAATAATAGTTTTGCAAAGAATTGGCAATGTATACGACGATATTTTTATTCATATTTATTTCATATATTTTTTTGCAATTATCTTAATGAAATACAAATTTTCAATTTAAAATCGTCATATTTTTAATTGATTTCTTTTATAATTAACAGGTTGCATTGATATTTAACTTTTCATTATCGCACTTTCTATCGCAATATCGACGAAGTAATATAAAATTATAATTCTATGCACATTCCATTGAGATCGAACAATAATTTCTTTCTTCTTCGTTTTGTTTCCGTAAAACCATGAAAGAAATGAATGTCATGTGATGCGATAAAGCGAGATTAATGACATTCGAGAATAAGATAAAAGGATTGTCGATATCGAGAAAGAGTAACGAGAAAGTAAATGCGATTGACTAGAGTTTCAAAAGAATGACTTTATTAGAATATGCAATTCGATTTTATTTCTTTGAACGATAGTAAGATATCTTTCTGACGAATAAATTCTATTATAAGTTAGCTTTTGTGGTTTATCTTGAATTCAAAGGAATTCAAAGGAGAAGTGATATAAACAATTAAAAATTAAATATTTCAGATATTCAAATATTATTATCATAAATTTAATTAAATACATTCATTCCCATTTTTGTTACAAATTATTAATAAACTTCATATGATATTAATTGACAAAGCTTTGTAAAAGATATTTTAATCGATTCTAATATGAAATTAGTATTATGATTATTATGAATAGAGAATAAATTTGATAAAAAAGCTATATTTTGGATAAAAAGTTGACCCAGTAAAATTATTGATATTTTACAATAATATTGGTCCGTCTAAAATTTTCTTCACAACATTAAGGCATTTTCAAGAGAGAAAGAGAGAGAGAGAGAGAGAGAGAGAGGGGAGGGGATATCAAAAGGTAACCGAGCAATCGATTTGAAGGCTATTATTCACCATCTTTCTCTCGAAGCTTATATGACTTCAACGACCTATGAACTACAAACGAGAAATGTGAGAATATTATATCGATATACAAGCTTGTATAAGTATATACATGTTTCACGTGCAATCTAACAATCGAGTTAGCGTATAATAGAAATTTTTCTATATGATAAAAATAGTAAAATAAACAAATAAGATATGCAAATTAAATTTCAATGTAGATCGATTAATTGCAAAAGTATTTTCAATTAAACTTATCTTATATGTAAAGCTTAATTAATCAATCATTATTAAATCGATATTACTTACGATGGAATGCATATCGTAGAAGAAATGATAGACATTATGTCGAAAGTAATGTCGTATATTAAGGTTTTTATCATGTTTCGTTACTCTTGGAGAATTCAATCAAAGTTTTTCTAATCGAAGTTTATCTAACCGAAAATAAAAAAAAAAAATTCGTCCTATATTTCACGTAATTGAAAGAGTTTTTGTTTTCCCCATATCAAAATCTAAAATCGGTCTATGTTGATAATTTGAAATGATCGATGATTTAAAAATACTAAATATTTATGTTTTTAACGAGATTATGATAAATTCTTTAACAAAAAAAAAAAAGAAAAAAAAAACAAATATTTCTCCTTAATAAAATCTTACATAGATAAAAGTAATAATTAATGTTCTATCATTATATCATAATTGAAAAATCTATTATTGGGCTCATTAAATGTTTATCATTAAAACAATTTGTACGATAATAATTAAATAACATAGAATTAGTAATGTCTTATATTTATAATCTAATAACAAATGTGCATCTTAAAGAACAAAAAAAAAGGAAAAAAAAAAAAAAAAAAAAAGACCGGAATTAAATTTTTTGTACATGTGTGTACTGTTTTTGTGTATAAAAATGCAACACCTTTTTCGTTGTCTAATGTCTCATCGAAAACAGATATTTTCTAAGAAATTATATAGGTTAGTATGCCAGTTCACTTCTTAGAATTTATATAGCTTTTATATAGTTATATAGACAGTATTTTATGTAAGTATATAGGTACTGTTTTATATAGGTATATAGATAGTCTTGTCCGAAGATGTATATCAACGTTTTCGTGGTTATTTTTTTATTCCCTATAGTATATTACTATATACATTCAATATATTACTTCGCAGCATACATGTATCGTTTCAGTTTCTTTTTCTTTTTTTTTTTTTTGTTTTTTTTTTCGATTGGATCGAGCATTTCCGATCCAATTATTATCAAATTATGATACACGTTATTTCGATTGTAAATGACTTATTATTCTCTCTCTCTCTCTCTCTCTCTCTCTCTCTCTCTCTCTTTCTCTTTATATATATATATATATAGATAGATAGATAAAAATTCGACAATGTATTATTTTTCTCAAATATTTATAATAGAGATGTATCTACGTATTTAGAAATATTCATAAATAGAAATATACGTAAACATATAAATCGTTCGAATTATTTGATTTATTAATTATTCATTATTTCGCGCGTAATATAGAAAACATAGGGATGTCTATTTTATATTTTTATATTTTTAAAAAATTTTATTATTTCGTTAGAAAATCATTGTCTATATTTAAAATACGAATTAATAACATTTATCAAGCTTTTGATATACTCATATATTTTTATTATATTTTTTTATTATTTTCAATTGTGATAAAATTAATATTTGAATTGACTTACGTTGTATACCTACGGTAGTGTTACAGATGTCACTTCGGTTCTTTGTTGATCATCTCATTACTATTTTGGACGTGATAACAAGTGTACACGGTATTACGACGTTCCGCATAATTATAGGTAATTAGCATATTTTTTTCTAATGTACACCCTTTTCCAATATATCAATCTATAGCTGAAAGTGCGATTTTAAAGAGGATACGTTCATAAGTCGAAACATCGTCGCGTTTAAAAGATATTCGTGAAAATAAATTGGAATTATTGCGTCGTACTTTTCTTTTTTTTTCTTTTTTTTCTATTTTCCAGCTTTATTTTCACAATATCGATACTTATCTCGTTTTTTAACGATGCTTCGTACGAATAATTTTGCATTAATAGTCGTGATCGATCGATATTTTGCATTATATTCGATTTTCATGTATGATCATATATATTTATATATACATATATATATACATGTATATACCACATACACATACATACATACACACAAACTTTTAATATTATCCTGTGCTAATATGATCCTATATTTTCAAATTTCCAAAAATTTCATAGGCTAAAATAATATCACTTAGAAACCAATTATATACGTGTATTTCCTCACTCTATATAAACAAGCATGTTCTTTGTTTCTTAATATATATATATATATATATATATATATATATATATATATATATAGAGAGAGAGAGAGAGAGAGAGAGAGATAAGTAACATTCGGCATGGAGTCGTGTAGTAATTTATTATATATTTCTGAGAAATTTACCGATCGAGAACAAAAAGAAAAGAAAACAAAAGAAAGACATCTTTATATTCCTTATTTATTCCGTATTTCGTCAATTATAAATGACAATTGTTGAGAGAATGCTATAGCTTTGACTAAGACTCATAATCAAGAGCGTGAAACAATTGAAAGATCTGTATAGTCGGCCATTAGATGTTTTTGAAAATATATTACGTAAAACTTTAACTTTATGCCGATGATGACGAGTACGACGAAGAACCGAAGAAGACCGAAAAGGACCGACGACGATCGAAGAAGACGAACAATGACGGTAACGACGACGGCGGCCGAAGATGGCCGACGATTGTCGTAGTTTTCGTCGTCGCCTTCGTTATTGGTCTTATTCATTAAAATTTTATTTAATAAAAATAAAATGATACATTTAATTAGTTTTACTTCAGAAACGTTTACTTCGAGTATACTCGAGTAAAATTAAATAGTAGATTATAAAAGAAATGAATTATTAATCTTATAATGTTTAAACATTTATATTAGGAATAAATCTAGATATAAGTGATTGATCGATTTTAATGAAGAAAATTTATGATATTATAGAGTTAAAGATTTTCACGTGATAATGACTTTTACGACAAGATTTTTTTTTTTTTTTTTTTTTTTTTTCGAAGAAAATAAAACTTTTACAAAAATTCGAATTATATCTGTTCTTTTTTTTTTTTCCTTTTGATATAGATATTCAAACAATTAGTATACTTCTGTAAAATATACTAATATTAAATCTATGTTTAAATGATTTTTTTTTGTTTTTCTTTTTAATTGATTATGATATCTTTTATGACAAGATCATAAAATATAAATAATATTAGATCGTAATTTTAGGTTAAGAGATTTCAATAATACAATTTCTTATGAAATATATGTACTGAAGTACACTGCAGCTTGTTTGTTTTTAAATGAATATTATATTGTTTGATCGTTTCCTTTAATCGATTTTTTTTATTTACTTTTATATTTAACATTTCTTCGATTGAGATCGCGAGCAATGCGATTGGTAGAATCATTGTTCATTTTCGAAATGTTTCTACTTTTTGAATTGTTTAAATGAAAAATATTTCTTATAATTGAAAGTGCGAATTTGCCTGATACGAAATTGTTCCTATGGATTTTCTTTATCAATGTATTTGAAGCTTCATCGATAAATAATTATTATATACGTAAATATTTTTCTTTTATCAGAATATTACTTCTCGTTCGTCAAAAAGATACAAATTATTACGAAGATAATAATAATAAGATTAAGAAGATACTTTTCGTAATAAGAACCATGATCATTATTTTGATATAATGATCATTGATACGTCGTATTCAATTTCAGTATATTGATTAACGAAATATTTTCGAATTAGTATCGGAATGAAATATTAAAAGAGAAAAAAAAAAAAAAAAAAGAAATGATTAAAGGGCTTCTTCCCTTTCGACGTTTAATCGATTGGATAGATCCATAGATTTTTATCTGATGCTAATTGATTCGGTTAATTTTTTCTCTCTCTTTTTTTCTTTTTCTTTTTTATATTTTAATTAAAGTAATTTATTATAAAGTAATTTCATTCAAGTAATATTAGAATCTTAGTTCGTTTATCACCGCACGCAGCGATGTCTAAGCGGTGAGACTTGGGGGTAATCGATATTAATTACGCTTAAAATCATCTATCGTAAAATGTAACGCAAGTATTATCAAATTAATGCTTGCGTTTAATTTCCATTAGAGTTCGCACGTTTTCAGATTTTTTCTTTTTCTCCTTCTAATATATTTCTAATTATCAAGTGAAGGAATATAAATATCGATAATCATTATGATAAAATATATTTTATTTCGATAATGGAATATAAGTAAAATCGTAAGAATTAATTATAAGATATTTTTAATTGTATTAATATATAATTTATCCAATAAACAAAATACTTATTATATTAGATATTAGATATAAAATGTTTTTTAATTTTTATATTAAAGAATTTTTCTTTGAAGAATATATGGAGCTTTGAATTATAAGAATAATTTATTCTATGATGTTTTATTCTCTAATTTCTAGATTTAATTTTAGAATATCCTTAGATATATGATTCAGGTGGTCGAGTATTTGTAAATTGTAAGTGAAATGAATGAATGAGATTTATGAATGAGATCTGTAAATGAGAGAAATAGATGAGATAAATGAATGGGATGTCTGAGTAAGATAAGAAAATGAAATGAATGATTGAAATAAGTGAATGACAGGGCTAATGAGATTTTCATACATTGCAATAATGTTTATTGTTTATGTTAACAACAATGTAGAATAATTACATTCGTATTATTTCGTTTTTATGCATTAATCATATAACATACATTACTAAACGATATTTTAATATTAAATATAGTTCGTATTAAAACCATCGATATTAATCAGTCAATTTTTTTTTTTTTAGAAATTTCGAACGACATCATTGTCGTCATGTTTCGCAATAGTATTGTTTGAGTTAATTTTTAAAGTAATAATTTATAAATCAATATTTATTTAGAATTTCAAACAGAATTGAAAAGATTTCATTTCTATTGGAAGTTATAACAACGATAAAGCTTTTAGTGATAGTAATCTCATAAGATATTCAATGGCGATGGTATCTAATGACTAATCGCATCGGAGTTTCGTGTAACCCGTTAACTAATTTTGAATGCGTCTATAGGGAAATCTAAAAGCTACGTTTAAATTGTTACTAATCAAAAGAAATGTGTGTTTTAAGATAATATATATTGTCTGATAAAAATTACATTGCTTACCATAGACAAATGTAAACGTCACTATCATCAACACACCATCGTTATTACTATTATACCATTAAAGATATTCATCATCTCTGATTTTACGATAGTTCACGTTAACAATTAATATAAGCGTAATTCTTGATGAATGAACAATGTCTCGTTTTAAGAATGAAAGTTCAAAGGGAGACACATAGATTTTTGAAACTTTTTGAAAGAGCTTTATTTTCTTTGAAAAAAAGATCCTGTTAAAAAATGTCAAAAATTTTTACTCGTTTATCCTTATCGTCGTTTACATTTAATATCAAGAAAAACAAACGTTTGACTAACTGTAACGTTTATTTATTCATTAAATCTCTTTCATTCTAACGAGTACACCTCAAATTTCTCCCTTTCTAAACGTTTAAGATTAAACAATTAATAATTTCGTTAATCTTATAATTATTTAAACGAACTATAGTGCACGCGGTGAGTAAAATAGATATAAATATTTAAATAATTCCACAATCGATTAAATATTCCATAATTCGTAAAAAGCTTTAAATATAAAATAATATCAATTTAATATTTTAAACGGAATTAAATTTTCTAT
The DNA here is from genome assembly GCF_910589235.1 of Vespa crabro. NCBI lineage: Eukaryota > Metazoa > Arthropoda > Insecta > Hymenoptera > Vespidae > Vespa > Vespa crabro. The sequence goes on along the minus strand of NC_060958.1, from coordinate 8,672,457 downwards.
TAAATAATTTATCTTTAGAAAATTATAATCTGGCATATAATTTTTTCTTACTTTTAGATTAGATATATTAATATTTTTCTTACATATAAAACTTCTTATCGTTATTAATTAAGATTACATTAGATTGTTAGTTTATACATGAGAGATGTATAATCTATAGATGCTTCTATAGAAGTTATATAATATAATAGACGAATAGAGAGTATAGTATTTCTCTATTGCGCCTGTAGTTTATATTTTGTCTATATCCTATCGCTAAAGTCCATATATAGGTAGGAGCTAACTAGGTAGTGAACAGCCTTAAGCTGTCTTTTGAATGTCGCGACGCGTCGTGAGTTTCTAATATACGTCACCGCAATTATTAATAAAGATAATGAACTTTCGTGTAATTAATTTGCCGGACTTACAACGGTGAAAATCTCTCGCCACGTTAATTCGATATTTTTTCTCCGAGACATTTCAAAGATACAGAAAAGATTTTATTTCAATGTTAACGACTTTTCGATGGTTCTTTTTTTTTCTTTTCTTTTTTTTTTTTTTTTTCTTTTTTTTTTTCTTTTTTCCATCCTTTTTTTCTTTAGAAATAAACATTCGTAATTCTGCGTTTCACTGTAGACAATTCTTGTTACCTCGTAATTGATTTTATCTGAGAGCTAAAATCTTATACTCTTGAATGATGTAACGTTATATAATACAATAAATATACATCGAGGAAACTTTTAAATAATTTATATCTTAACGAACGTTGCTTCGTTAAAATTTCGCAAATGAATAAATTATTAAGATAACGAATAGCAATAAATCTTATCTACGATATAATCCATTTACAAAAGAAATATGGAAGGATGGATGGATAACGGAGAGAAGGAAAAAATAATTGTTTTTTTTTTTTTTTTTTTTTTTTTTTTTTTTTTTTTTTTTTTTTTTTTTTTTTGAGTAATCCCATGAGAATGTTAGACGATTCTCGACTAATTTCTTCATTCCAATAAAAGTGCCGATTTTGCGAATGTAAAAGAATGTTCGATAATCGGACGATACTCAATCACTATAAACTTTATCCTATCCGAGAATACTCCGGAGTATTCAGATATAGAGAAAGTAAGAAAGAAATGAAGAAAGAAGAAAGGAATGAAGGAAAGGGAAGGAAAAAAAAAGGGAAAGGAGAGTAGAGATGAATACAAAAAGAATATAATTAGAAATCGCCGAGAAGTGGAAAAGTCACAAGGGAGAGAGGATGATCCAATTGAAGAAAAATACATTGGAGAGAGAGTGAGAAAGAGAGAGAAAGAGAGAGAGAGAGAGAGAGAGAGAGAGAGAGAGAGATCCTCTCATCTTGGTTTAATTTCTTTATCGGATTTCTGCGGTATCTCGTACGAAATTACGTTCGCCAATTCTAGACGCGAGTTAGAAGTCGTCGAAGATACGAGAAAAGAGGGAAAACAAAGAAAATGAAGGGGGAAGAGGGTGAAAAGAAAAAGGAAAGAAAAAAAGGAGAAAGCAAAGGCAAGGAAAGAAAAGGGATAAAAGAAAAAGAAAAATCATCGAAGAAGGTTAGTTTCGATACTCGTGATATCCTCCCATCTGATATTCCTAAAGTGAACCCTTCGTTTGCATATTTAACCGCAGGATCGAGAAATACCTTCATTAAAAGCATTACACGTTACTAAGAATCGACTACTGTTTGCGAGTTTCTCTCTCTCTCTCTCTCTCTCTCTCTCTCTCTCTATTTCTTTCTTTTCCACTATTATTCCTTTCTATTTCGTTTGTCCACCCTTTTCAGGAATTTTCCATTCTTGTTCTGCTCTTCCTATGTATTACTGGGTCATGGCACAGTAAACTCTCTCTCTCTCTCTCTTTCTCTCTCTCTCTCTCTCTCTCTCTTTCTCTCATGGTGCTATATGCGCACCCATGGCAACAGGTTGCCTAGCAACAGCGGAACGACTTCGTCCCTCTCACATTCACTGCTAGCAAAACTGTTGCTGCTACTCTCGAGATCAGCTTCTCTCTTCTTTTCTTTCTTCCTCTTTCCTTCTCTCTTCCTCTCTCTCTCTCTCTCTCTCTCACACTCTATATGTATATATATATATATACATATATACATATATTTATCTCTTTCGTTCCGTTCTTTCCCACGCGTGTTGTTTTCGAACACAGATGTTGGTGAATATTTTTTCGATACGCACGATACGACCATCCATTCAGCAACACCTGCTGTTACCCCAAACGGATTTAACCTCGAGTCCTCCTTCTCTTTAGTCTTTTTTATAATCCCAAAGGACATTCGATATCAGGCAAAACGTATTAACGAAAGAATAGATTAAACAAACTTATCCGACATGATAACGACTTTTTGTTAAAACTCTTGTGAAAACTGTCTTTGAAAACTTTGGAAAATTTGTTCATCTGGCGTCGCGATTTGGCCGCTCTATCTCCCTTTCTCCTTTTCCCTTCCCCTCCCCTCCCCACCCCCTTCCACCCTGAAGAAAGTTTCATCGACCTTTTTATTTTTTTTATTTCATTATTTTTTTTTTTTTTTTCATTTTTTATCTTTCTTTTTTTTTTTTTTCTTTTTCGCGATCCAAACCTGTCATCGAATCTTTCCATCGTTAAAATACCCTCTTTCTTTCGTACGTGTTGAGATTTTGGGCAAGAAAAAAGAAAAAGATTTAGATATGGCATCGAGAAATACGACGTGTATAGAGAATTTATGTTCCTTTTTTTTTTTCTTCCCCCATTTTTTTCTTGCTTTATTTTTTTTTTGTCCTTTTTCTTTTCTTGTTTTTTTTTTTCGCGACGGTTAGGGTTACGAAAATAGGTAAACTTGTCGTATTTAGCATGAAAAATGTGGGAATATTTTTTCTTTTCTTTTCTTTTTTTGTTTCTTTTTTTTTTTTTTTTTTTTTGATTCGAAAAATAAATTAAAATAAGATAAATCTTTATTTCTGTCGACACACCTTTAGTAGAAATAATATTGTGTCGTTCATTAAATTAATGAGCTTTATCGTTTGTCATTAAAAAAAAAAAAAAAAAAAAAAAAAAAAAAAAAAAAAAAAAGAAAAGAAAAGAAAAGAAAAAAAAAGGAAAAAATTTATCTCAACATGATAATGTAAAGCTCGTATAAAAGTTTTCTCCTTGTTTTCCATCGTCCTTCGATCGGAACGAGAAGGTCATCTCAAGTCTACGTATCGTTAACTCGATATATCCTCGACGAGAAGATAGAAAGAGAAAGAGGATCGGAAGAAAACGACGTTGAGTTAGTCTCGCTCGGTTTACTTTCGTTGACTTCTGCTTTTTCATGGTAACGATAGTTCTCGCTCGATTTCTTCTCTTCAACTTTTTACCCTTTCTTCTTGGATCAACGGTAAGCGATCAACGGTAGTGATTTTTCATTGTAGTCTTTCATTTAAAATTCGATGCAAAATTTAGTCGAATTTCAATTTTTCTTCGTTCTTTTTTTTTTTTTTTTGTTCTCTTTTATAGTTTCTCTCTCTCTCTCTCTCTCTCTCTCTCTCTCTTTTTTTTCTAGTTTCCTCTATTTATTAGTTTTCGATAATAGATGTTGGAAAAAGCATAGAACCGATAAACGCAAGCGTCAGGATATGGAATAAGAAGCAGTCAGCTGGTAAATAACAGAGGTTGCCTTCTATATAAGGAAGTGCCATTTGCAAGTCACTAGTTCTTTTTTTTTTTTTTTTATCTTATCTGGCATTTACCGGTCCTTGTCAATGTCTCGTTGAAACTAGGTCTTGATGATGGCAAAGTGGCTGAAGCCTCAGGGTTTCTGGCTTTGAGGAAGGAAATCGAATGGCCAAGTTTTCTCTCTTTCTTTCTCTCTCTCTTTTTTTTTTTTTTTTTTTTTTTTTTTTTTTTTTTTCTATATCTGTAGGCGAAAAATTTGAGAACGAGAGAAATATGAGAGATTGTAGGCGCAAAAACAAAAAAAAGAAAAAAAAAAAAAAAAAAACAATGTATCGCAGGTTTTGTCCTGACACAAAGATAAAAGTCCTGTTGAGAGTTTTTATCGATGATGATGGACGTACGAACGACGAGTGTCGATGGATTTTCAAACCAACAAAAATGTATCGAAGCAATTTGTTGTTTTGTTCTTTTGAAATCAGTGATTTGTATGATAATTGTTACTCGATGATTTTCGAAGATAAATAGTGTGCTATGGCTCCTTGGTTCTTTTTTTCTTTTTTTTTTTTCTTTTTTTTTTTTCTTTTTTTTGTTTTTTTCTTTTTCTCCCCTTTAAAGAACAAAAATTGAAAGAAAGTGATGTAACACAGAAAAAGAAAAAAAAAAAAAGCAAAAAAAAAAAAAAAAAGGAAGAAAAACTAAAGCGACACGAAATTTAAAGGATATTAGGCATAAGTGACAGATCGACTATGATGCATGGAGTGCATTCGCTTTATCTTATAGCTACGTGATCCTTCGTACGTCATCATAAAAGCCAACGATAACCGTACAAGGCAATATATCCTGATATATATCGTGTACGTGCGTCGACGTTTCATAAAGCATATATACATATACGCATAATGAGTGTTTCCCGTGTCTCTACATCGATTTTAGATCGTTAATCGAATGACTCGTTGGAATTTCTTGTTAAAAGGAAAGAAAAAATAAAAAAAGAAAATAAAAGAAGAAGAAAGAAATTAAACAATAACGTAGTAATTATATCGTGTATATATATATGTATATATATATATATATATATATATATATATAGGATGCATGTATTCATTAAATTTTAATTTAAAGGACATCTTCGTTTATTTCACGTTAGTACCATGTAAATGAACATCGTCGTTTCATTTTCGGTAGAATGTTCTTTCTCTTTATCGATCTCCGATGTTGAAATAGCATATAACTAAACCTCTATATGCTATAGCTTGAACGTCTTAGAGATATAAACGAATATATTGGTTTGTGGCTTGTTATAGTATAGATCAATACGATATACATACAATGGCGTTCCATTTATTTCTGAAAGTTATTTCGTTATAGAGTTTATATTCAATGGTACACGATGGACTATTTTCGTGGATTAATTTTCGTAGATTTTGACGTTTCCGTTATGATTGAAAAAAGTATTGATGAATTTATATTTAATTAAATATCAAACTATTCGATTAATTCTCTAAGTGTTTATATTGAAAAGAAAAAAATGATGATAATTATCAAAGGAATATCAAAAATTTCCATAAACTTTGTTTGTTAATAACGCATGCTAAAATCGACTTTTGTTCGATAAAATGTTATGAAAGACATTTGATTGCTTAGTTCGTTAGTTCGTTTTGGCTCATGTCTTATGTAAATCTAAAGTTATTTCTGCTTAGTCAACTAACTTTGAAATTAAGTTTTAGAATCGTTTTAATTTAAATGATATTAGCAATCGAACGATTAAGTTTACGTTCTTGTAGAAAATTAACATTCGATATCAAACGAATTCTTAATTCGTCAAAATAACGTATCTACGTATGGTCATTTCAATTCTATCGAACGTAATTAATTAGAGAATGAAAAAATAGACCAAAAAAAAAAAAAAAAAAAACGGAATAAAGAAAGAACGACTGTGTTAAATCTAAGGATAAATTTTTACCATCGCTTGAGAACCTTTTTAAATGGACAAAAGTCTTTTCGTTTACTTTGAAAATCTATCGAGATATACTAACACACGTGTTACTTGTATTCAGTTTACCAATTGATGCAACGACCAGATAGGAACAGTACGAAGGGTATTCGTAACGAAAACTCGTTAATTCGATTGAGGTTCTCCACGTTTTCGAAGCGTTGAAACGTGTCGAACGAAGAAATGACTTTAATCGAATTTTCGATAAGGCTTTCGAAGCTTAATTCGTTTAAATGGAGACAAGAAATTTGCAGGAATAGCTTTGAAAGATTTTTTTTTTCTTTTTTCTTTTTTTTTTTCTTTTTTAAGAAGGATTACCCACTTTTACGTCGTCAATTAGAACTTCTCATTATATCGTAAAATTGTAATGAAAAATATGAATCGTACAGAACGGACCGAACGAATGAAAAAAATGTCACGTAGGCGTTTGTCAAGAGGCAACGTTTAAGGACGAGCAGAACAATAGCGTTTGCCAAAATTTAACCACTAATTAGAGAGAAAGAGAGAGAGAGAGAGAGAGTGCAGAATCGTAAATCGTCGTTGATAGGACCGTTAATAGGACAAAAAGGAAGATATTAATTATTTTTTCGTTCAACTTGAAATCTGTCATATTAGGCCATTTCGAATTTTATAGCATGGCATTGCATTTTAATTCTCGGCACGATATTCTTTATAAAATTTTAATGATTGAACGAACATTTGTAATTGGTCGATTGTCACTAGATATATTTTCTGATGAAATTTCTATTCTATTGAAAAAAAAATTTTACAAGATGAAAAAGAAAATCAACGAAATTGATATTAATCGTATAAGATTTATTATAGCGAAATAAAATCAAATTGTTATTTCAAATACGATCTAACGTATATATTTGTTAACTTAAATAACGATCGATTATTGTCATGATTGATTTTTATACGTAACGTCTACGTATATGTATTTGTAAAATTTTTATTAACACTTTAGAAATATCTTTTTTATTCTTTTATATCGAATAACCCGTTTAAATAAGACGCGATATAGAAACGAAAAGATCAATCATTTATTGATGCCATTTGGGATGTACCGTTAGTCTACATTTTTCCTCGATTCCATTTGCGTGGTCTTTGCATCGGAAAACTCGATACTACTATTCGAGAGTGTCAAGAGTTGAGTACGAATAAATACAATATTTTTCAAGGAATCTCTCTTTCTCCCTCTCTCTCTCTCTCTCTTTCTCGCGCGAGTGCGCGTTCATATATCTGTGATTTCGATCGAAAAAACAATATTTCCAGTTGTATATGTACTATGGTCAAGGATTTCGAGTAGTTATAAAAATATCGATGAATCTTGCAGAAACAAATATGCGCGAAGTTAATGTAAACAAAGATGAAAAAGTAATAACTTTTGAAATTAAAATCTAGATTGAAATATTTTTTTTTTTATACTTTAAACATGTGGTCGTAAAAAATATTATCGATTGTGACCAGTAACATATATATATATATATATATATATATATATATATATATATATATATATATATGTATACATTTGATGGGCATAATAGAAATTTGTCAAATGGACAGTAGACGATCATTTTTCTTAGTCATATAAAAAATTTAAAACACGCGCCATTACACAAATCCATCCTCTCGATTTCCTTTTCCTAGTGAGATAACGCAACGCGCGCGCGTAGTGACGAATCGCCGAAAACGTATTAGTCTCTTCGCAATATGCACGAAAAAGGAAGGAGTAACGATAAATCTCCTTGACGTTCGGGATCCTCAACGAAACACATCGAGGACGGGTATGTCCTTTTCAAGGCTCATTTATCTCACGTTTTATACTACGTGAAAATTGTCAGACGTAAAAACTCAAATGCAATTGATAAATACAAAAATGTAAAAAAAACGTTTGACTTTATTATTTATATATATATATATATATATATATATATATATATATATATATATTATTAATTGCATATGAGAATAATTCTTTTCTTTTTTTTTCTTTTTTTTCTCTTTCTTTTCTTTTTCCTTAAATAAAGAAAAACATCTTTTTTTCTTCCGTCTATACTATGGTAAATACTTAATTCTTTTTCTTTTATCTTCAAGATAAAAACTTCTTCGTTTTTAAATCACATTCATCATTATAATTTATTCCTTAGATAGATTAGACTATTCAATTGACCTAATTATTGTATATAGATATATATATATATATATATATATATATATATATATATATATATATATGCTTTTGTTCAAATGGCACGAAAGATACTATTTTCAAAGAATAATCTTTTTATCGATTAAATGGTGATCAATAATTTATCATCATTATTTTTTCTTTCAAATTCGTCGTACTTTTTAAAATGAATCGAAGCAATTCAAAGGACAAAGATATCGAAGTCAACGTGGTCGTCGGAGGTTATTGACCTCTGAGCCATCGAAATCATTTTTATCCAGTGCTCATGCATATGCAATCCAGTAATAGGCATATCGGCTAAAGTTCGAGGTCCTCGACCCGTACAACGGCATTATCCTAACAAGAAACCTTTAGAAACCACTTCTCTTTCTTTCTCTCCTCTCCTCTCTCTCTCTCTCTCTCTCTCTCTTGCCCTCTCTTTCTCTCTTCGTTCCTTTTACCCTCACCTGATCGAAACTCGAGTGGTCCTTTGCATCTGTAACTCTAACTCCGCGCATTGTCTTCAGAAATCAACGACCGCTCTTGAAAACGAGAAAGGCAGCATTCAGCAGTTTGTCAACGCGATGTACGTGGGGTTATTGCGAATCGATATAGGAAGGCTAAACTCTTTCTATGCCAATAGACAAAAGAACACGGTTACTGGGCATGCTCAAAACGTTTCGAGTAGATTTTCAAGTACATTCGCTTTCCTCTTCTCCCTCTCTCCCTCTCTTTCTTTCTCTCTCTTCTCTGTCTTTCTCATCATCATCATCATTATGATCATCTTCTTTTTCTCCTCCTCGTCTTCTCTTTCTCTCTCTTCTTTTTTCTCCACTTGATTACAACGAAGTACTTATTTCTTCTTTCATTCGTGAATTTCATACAGGCTTGACGAGTTCTTCTATACGAGTACAAGAGAAAAAGAGAGAGAGAGAGAGAGAGAGAGAGAGAGAGAGAAAGAAGGAGTGGGAGAGGGAAGCAGAGAGGTCGTTCCCTCGCTTTTTCAAGTACCTTTGCTTCGAACTTGCAACTATCTACTTACTTACTTCTTCCTTCCTTCCTTCCTTCCTTCCTTCCTTCCTTTCATCTCTTCTTCGATCTCTCTTTCTCTTTCACTTTCTCTCCCTCTCTCTCTCTCTCTCTCTCTCTCTCTCTCTCTCTCTCTCTCTCTCTCTCTCTTTCTCGTTCGCTCGAAAGTTTTAGTCTCGAAGAAACAAAAAGAGAATAGCTCGCGAAAAGAGGCCGATAAATTATCGAGTTTAAGAAACCTACGGATCCCTCCTTTTCCTTCTTTTCCATTTCCCTTCTATTACAGCGACTTGACTTAACGATATTAATAGCACCGGTGGTCCCATTAATCTCTTCGGGCTGCCACAAAAACGAGGTACAACGTTACGCGCGGAAATACGTGCCGGACGTTCGGCTTACCGCTTCTGGATTTTGTCTTTTCCCTCTATAGTAAAGACATTAGAAAAGAGAACTTTGAACTATTGCATCGGAGAAAATAAAGAGATGATGTTTAAACGATAAATGATCACCAAGAACACGACACGTTCTTCTTTCTATTCTAGATTATTTATTCTATAATCGTAATACAGCATGGAACATATTTTCCATAAATTTCATATCGTAAGTTTTATGATTTACGCATTCTCCTAGTTCGTGCCTCTTTACGAAAAACCACGAAACAATGGAGAAGTTTCCAATCCAATGATTAAAACTTTTTCATTGAACTTACGTTAAAGAATTCAAAATATCTTTTTATCTTCCTCTCTCTCTCTCTCTCTCTCTATCTTCATATATATATATATATATATATATATATATATCTATTTATCTATCTATATATCTCTATCTCTCTCTACGTCATAGAAACACTTTCGAGTATCATTCAAATATAAGCCGGCTCACGATCGTTTATTTGTGAGTAAGTAAACGGCACGTGCGCTTTCGAAATTCTCTGTTTGCCGGGTTTTGATAGACGAACGAGTCAATATCTACAATCCGAAGGATTTGCAAATGTATCGCGAATGGCAATATTCAAGCAAGCGATGTATCCTCCTTGTTCGCTTACTAGTCACAAGTACTACTACGGATAACACATAGAGTAATGTTCTTAGGAGGCTAACGCGTTCGTGATTAGAAATCGGACTATGGAGTATACTGGTTATACCATGAGTAAATAATGGATTCGGTAGTTTCTATAGAAGTTAGTAATACGTGCTCCGAAGGTACTTAGAAATTTCTATATATGGTACGTCTATAGTAACATCCATTTGTACAAGTTTGGATAAGGATAGAAAGAGACGGTTGAAAAATGTCGTAGAACATTTTAAGTTTTATGTAAGTGTAAACTAAATATTTCCATGTGCAATCGTTTCACTCTTACTCTCTCTCTTTCTCTCTCTCTCTCTGTCTCTCTCTCTGTCTCTCTCTTTGTCTGTCTCTTTGTATCTATCTACCTATCTACCTATTTATCTCTCTCTTTAGCTCTATCTCTTGAACTTTTTCTTGAATCTTTGTATGCATGGATAAATATATAAACGCATATGTATATATATATATATATATATATATATACATACACATACACATACACATACACATGCATAAACACACTATATCGAGATAGTAGCAACCTATTCGTAGTCTTAGAGTATCTTCAGCTAGGATATTTGCAACGAGAATTCTTATTCTTATATAGCCTTCTTTTTCTTTTTATATCTTTCTCTCTATCTTTCTCTCGCTCTCTATCTTTCTCTCTCTCTCTCTCTCTCTCTCTCTCTCTCTCTCTCTCTCTCTCTCTCTCTGTCTCTGCCTGTCTCTCTATCTCTTTCTCGCTTTTTTCTATCTCTTTTATCTTTATATTTTTGTTTCCCTATTTTCGCTCTTATCGACAAATTCTGAAACGTGGAAGTTCGAAAATTGCTGAACGCTCTTCGTACTCTTTTCTCTTAAGATCTTATCCTTTTTCTCATCCTTTTCTAATCGAAATGCGTTCTCCGTTTAGCAAGTGGCTTGCCAGCGAACACTCGGAAACGAGAGAAAAACCTGGATACTTTTCGATCGGAACGAAACGCACGATCATTTCCAGGGAATTATAGGCGATCTCTTGAAAATTTTTCAAGCACGTTTTCGTTGGATGATTCCACGTTGGATTTTTCTTCGTAATCGTTTTGATCAGATAAGTTACACGAGGAATTTTTTGAGTGAACGTCTTAGGAAGGAACGAAATAGAAAAAAAGGAAAGAAAAAGAAAAAAGAAAAAAAATAATTTATCGATCGTTCGTTTCGTATCGAATGCATTTTCCTTTTATTTTTATTATTTTTTCATTTTTCTTTTTTTTTTCTTTTTTTCCTTTTGCTTTTTTTTTTTTATTTTAGTTTATAGCTGTAGTATGTCAAAACGCTCAAGTAACGCTGCTTCGAATTACCGTTTCGATATATTATAGAACATTTCGATCGATTCTGAATATACATACATAGCTTTAACGTTCCACTATATACATATTCCTGTCTCCTTTACGAGATATTTGACTTTCTAAATCGTATGTCGCTACCCTCGACCTTCTACCTCTGACGATCGGTTCTACGGATATATATGTTTCCGTATACGGAGAAATTTAATGAGTTTTCGTTGATATAAAATTTCGAAAGAGAATTTTCGATTATATCGATTCGTTAAACGATTAATGTTTACAAATAATTTTATCTTTGTATTTTAAAAGGGGTCATCAAATCCTAATCTCATCTTTAATTTCTTTAATAATCAATTAATAATTAACAATGAAAATATCATTGTGAAATCGATATGTCCGGGATGTGATAAAGAATCTAAGCTCGTTTTTCACTATATATATATATATATATATATGAATAAAGGAACAGAGATACGCATTGTAATATAAATTCAGAAACAAATTGATTTATCCCAGAGGCATTTATGGTAAAAGTTCATTTTGTTTCGAGAAAGAAGCTTTGGAAAAATATCGTCGTTGAGCAGAAAAAGGTATCTTTCTATTCGAATTGGGTCTCTTCGTTTACGTTCTCGTAAACGTTTTCTTTTTCCTTCTCTCTCTCTTTCTTTTTTTTTCTTCTTTTTCTTTGTTACGTGATAGAGGGGTAGAAAAGCAAAAGGTTTCAAAGGAAAAGCCCCAAGAGCCGTTTGCATTGGGACGACAAGAGTGGGAAGAAGGACTACAATACTCGAATAAAGCACGTGCCGTTGTTTGGCGGACGAACGAAAGCCGAGAATCGAGGAAACAAGGAGCCAAGTGTATTCGAGACGATCGTCCTCGGTAAGACAAGGAAAGCCATTCTTTGCCTGTCCAGAACAGATTCCTAACAAGTTCCGTGTCTTTCATCGAACTACGATTTTGCAATTGCCATGATGGCCGTCAACTAAAACGTGAACGTATCTAAAGGTTTTGGCTCCAATTTCCTTACAATTTCTACGACTATGAGAAATGATTATGAAGCATATTTCGTTCTACGATGCGATTTCTCTTTTTCACGTCAATTTAAGATTAAATCGATCTTCATTGTCATATTTGTTTCGAAGGAACGTACGTAAATTAATACGAAATTAAATTCTAGTTAATTCTTTCAACTTCAATTCTATATTTCCTTTTTCTTTTTTTTTTTTCTCTCTCATTTTTTTTTCATTTTTTTCTTTTTCCTCTCATTTCTTTTTTTTTTTCCTCCTTACCAACTAATCCTCTCGCGTGATTTCTCTCTTTTTCCGTAAATGAAGAAAGGAATAAGAAATTTGTTCAAAGAACGACATATTTATTATGCGTTATTCATTCGACTTGACAAAATATCTATTTACTTATATATTCACGTAATTATTTTCGATTTATGATATTACGAATTACGAGGAATAATAAATGATTAAGAGTTATCGATCAACGTTGAAATTTAATGAATAGTCGAACTATGATATCGAAGCTTTGATATATGTCGATAAAATTTAGAAAGAGAGAAAGAAAGAAAACGAGAGAGAGTGAGAGAGAGAGAGAGAAAAGAGAAAGAGAAAGAGAGAAATATCGTTCGCGAGGGAAGCTTTCTCTGTCTCTCTTTCTCAAGGGTATCGTACACCTCGATCGTATCACGAGACCTTCCACTTTTTACACCCGACATCTCTGGTTTTACGACGGTCCAGCACTTCTCGAGGTCGATACCGACAACTATGTTTCTCTACGACGTCTTGGTACAAATGTCCTTAGGACAACGTGCATGTTCGCTCGTTAAATTCTCGCTGGTCTAATGACGTGACATTAAAGATAGAGATGGAAAGAGAAAGACAAGAGAGAGAGAGAGAGAGAGAGAGAAAGAGAGAGAGAGACAGAGAGAGAAAGATAGAAAGTCGGCAACACGTGCAAGAAATCAAAGTTGACACCGTAGTTTCTTATTTTACGATTTCAATAAGACATTTGACATTTCGGAGTGTCGAGTGGGATCATCAAAATAAAATAAAAAAAAAAAAAAAATAAAAAACAAAGGAAAAGAAAAGAAAGAAAAAAGAATAATAAACACGTGCGTTTACATTTTATTTTAAGTAAAGTTTTAAACGAGGAAAACTTTATCACGAATTATTCGACAATCGATAATTAATTATATTATATAATTAATTAATAAATCTGTTCTCTTCCGAATGAAGAGGGGGGATAAATGAGAATGTCTACACTTGCTTCGTGCCACGTAGCACAGCATAGCTTGCAAGTTTCCTTCGAGGTTCAATGCGTACATAGTGTAACCTACGTGTATCCTGCAGTGCTTGCTATACATAGTGATATTCCTCTACGTTATTGCCTTCCTTTCTCTCTCTCCCTCTCTCTCTCTCTTTATCTATCTATATATATATATATATATGTGTGTGTGTGTGTGTGTATGTCTCTTCCTTGTATTCGATATCTTATGAATTACACGCTTCCGCGTTACTGCCAATACGAGACTTGATTACGAAATGCCTTGAGAAGGTAGGTCAACCGATGTTAGAATAAATCTTATGAAAGTAGAGAATCCTCCTTAATACTTTCGAAGAACTCGACGTATCTTGTGCGTAGAATATGTAAATATAAATATAAATAAAAGTATATATATATATATATATATATATTTTCTTTTTTTTTTTCATGTGAATTTTTCCCTCTCGAAAAGTTTTCTTTTGATTGAACTCTCAAGGAAAAATATACTAAGAGTAATATTTTATTATTCTTTGTCCTTAAGATCCTATCGTATTTAATTTGATAATCTCTAATTTTTGACTTTTTGTATTAGAAAATGATGTAATTCAAGGATAGGCTATCTTTGTGAATTCGTTTCTTTTGAAAACGTATATTAAGTAAAATAATTAACATTTGAAACTTTTAATAATTGCCATTTAATATCATCGACATTTCGTTAATCTTCCTTCGTATCATTTTTCAATGATGAATTTCTCTCTCTCTTTCTCTCTCTCTCTCTCTATAATGTTTGCTGAAATATGTATCGTGAAAACAGATAAGAGAAATAGAAAACAAAAAAGATAAGAAGAAGCGATTATCGGACTTATCTCTCTACGTATCTCTTCGAAATATCTATAAAAGGCATGCGAAGTTAGAAGTTAGAATGATACGAAACTAACATCGATATCGCGAACGAATTCTCGTAAATCCGATCGAGAACGAATAGAGGATAGTTCGTAAAAGGATATTTCTACGGCAGGAAAAGTTTACGTGCTTCTGCTTGTGTAATACGAAGTACTACCGAAGGACCGAAAAGAACGGTGGATAAAGGGAGGGAATAAAGAAAAGGAAAAAAGAAAAAATAAATAAATAGAAAATAAATAAATAAAAATATAGGAAAAGGCAGAGAAAAAAAGTACAGGGAAAAAAAAAAAAAGAAAAAAAAAGAAAAAGAGAAAAAAAAAAGAAAAGAAAGAAAGAAAGAAAGAAAAATCTGCAAAATAAGTGGAATCGAGTAAGGATGGAAAAGGGTCGGAATCGATGTAATAAAAAAGGAAATAAAAAATAAAAAGAAAGAGAGAGAAGAAAATAGACGAGAAAAAAGAAAGAAAGAAAGAAATTCGTAGCTCCGTGCAAATCGACGTGCGCATTTCTTTGTACGCTTCTCTTCGTCCTTTCTATTTTTCTATCTATCTATTTCTCTCTCTCTCTCTCTCTCTCTCTCTCTCTCTCTCTCTCTATCTCTCCTTTTCAAAGCATAGAACGAAGCTTTGGCTGTTCTTCTTCTCCTTTGCGTTTCCGAACGCGCGAATCAGATTCCGAAGCGACGATAGTTTGCATAACGAAGCGTGGACCGAAGCGCGGAATACACGAACGATAAGCGAGTAAAAGTTGCGTCTATGTGTATGAATATACGTTTTGCCATCGATGTATATGTATCTCTACGTGTTTGGGTGGATGTACAGGGAAGGGAGAACGAGAGTTTGTTACGAGATGGAATAGGAAAAATTCGATTTCGTGAGTAACATCGACTTCGTGATAAAGAATCGAACGGTCTATATAGTGATAGTAACGCATATAGGTAGAAAACGTAGTAACACGTAGTTCGCGAGAAAAAAAAATTTTTTTCGTACGATTTGTGTTGCTCGTATTTCTTTTTCTCTTTTTCTTTTTTTTTTTTTTCTTTTTCTTTTCTCTCCTCTTTTTTTCTTTTCTCTTCTTTTTTCTTTGGAATTAATTTCTTTTCTTTTTTTTTTTTTCGTCTTTTCTTTTTCCTTTATATATATGTATATATTTTCGTATATTTTTTATATTATTTTATATATTTATATATACATATATATATATATATATATATATATATATATATATAAAATATACATACGACTTATGAAGAGAAGATCGAGAAATATTGCGAGCGATTGCGAGAAGAAGAGAATTTTTGTAATTTAATTGGAAAAAGATAAAATAAAAAATAAGAAATAAAAAAAAAAAAAAAAAAGAAAAGGAAAGAAAAAAGAAAAATGCTCACCGAGCACCGTAACGGTCTTTCATTTTTTCTTTTTTTTTCTTTTTTTTTTTTTTTTTTTATTTTTGAAACGATTTAGTTTCATTCATCGTTCGCGACTGAAAGAATAGGAAGAAAGAAAAAGAAAAAAAAAAAAAAGAAAAAAATAAGAAAATAAAAATAAAAATAAAATAACGTAGAAAAATTACATGTCGACGGAATAAGGGAATTATTTTCTTCATTATAATAATTTAAATTATACTCAGGAGAAGTTCAAGGAGGGAGGGTGGGGGAGAGGGGAAAAGAAATAAAGGACAAGGTATTTTTGGAGTGGTAAATTTGGTAAGATAAATCTTGGATACTTCAGGGAACACGGATTTCATTCTTTTAATTTTCCCTTCTTAAAGAGTCGAAAAGAGGAAGGGTTCGTTAATGCGACGAGTGGAGAATAAGCTTGCAAAAGAAAAAGTTTGGACTAAAAGGGGGGAAATAGAGGGGGGATATTCGACGGAAGGAAACTCTTGAAAATTGATTTTATATCAACTCCTTCTACCAGATGATGACGATACATACGTGTGTGTGTGTGTGTGTGTGTGTATATATATATTTACTCTCTGAAGAGATCCGAAATTTCTAAGTACATAGATTGGTGTCGTAAAAGAAATTTTACGGCATATCTATTGCATAAACGGAATCGTTAACGAAAGAAATATATTATACATTATTTTGTATCAACATTTATAATACCATTATGTATTCCCTTTTTCACACGAGATTTCGAAAATCATGATTCCGAATTAATATGATGTTTTTATATTTATTATTCGCTGAATCGATAAATGTCTCCGTTTATTTGACGTAATTACGTAAGAGAAAATATATCTTTCTATAATTGTCAAATATTGAAAGCCATTTTGAAAAGTTAAATAAATTAATATCTTCTTAACTTTATATTATCGATAAGAATGTCGTATTAATTTTCGCAAATTAATTAGATATTATTAAAACGTTCCTTACAGATGTTCCATTTTAAAATGTCTTTGGGAACGTTAGTTCGATACTATAATTACGAACACTTTTCCCTTTTTCCATCTTTCTCTCTCTTTCTTTCTCTCTTTCTCTCTCTCTCTTTTCTGTCTACCCTCTGCATTTTCCGCGTTTTCCCTATCCTGAAAAGCACTCTTATTCCTTTTCGTTTCATGGATTTGCTCTCTTTCACGAAGTATCGTTTCGAGTGATGGCTCGAGCCTCGAAATATCTGCTACATGGAAATCTTTCGTATTAGCGAGTTCCATGGATGCTCGCATTAAGGATATATTCAGTCGACTGCGTATACTTCGATAAGCGGATATCGAAACTCTCGAAATTTAAAGCTATAATACTGCTGTACGTTCTCATCGTTAATTAAAGACTTAACTAAAACGATTAATGTTATATATATATATATATATATATATATATATATATATATAAAAGATAATATAGATAGATAAATAATAATTGATACGTTTCATACACGAGATCTCTAGCAATGATATAATAAAGCTTCGACGTATTAGCGTTGGTTCTATTTAAGGAAAATCACGTTCCTATTTCGATAGCTAACCGCAACTCATTCTTGAGTAGTATCAACAATGTTGGTAGGTATGTATATCGTTCAAAGAAATCCCATATCGAATCGTTCGATCTCGTTCTCATGAAACTTTCATTGGTACGTTTAACTGACCTTCAAATGGTGGCTAACACCACTTTTCTTGTCAAGTTGTTGCTGTTTTCTCTGTCTGTTTAAATTTCTCTCTCTCTCTCTCTCTCTCTCTCTCTCTCTCTCTCTCTCTCTCTCTCTCTTTCCTTTCTTTATCATTTTTATATATCGTAAAGATTCGAAACACGACAAACGTATTGTTACATTGTTAAAGTGTGGACAACAAAGAATACGAATTACAATCCTATCTATTATTTTAGATCATTGACGATGATTATTTTTCTATTTGAGTTATTCGATTAAAATGACGATATCAATAGTAACGATAATCTTTTCTATTTTATTTCGTTTAGTTCATCAGATCTAATGAATAGTTGTATTCAATAGTAGACATTTCATTGTTGAATTGGAAATTAAAAGGGATTCGCAAAAATACTGCAACTAATATTTAATGAAAAAAAGAGTGACAAAAAAAAGTGAGAGAGAGAGAGAGAGAGAGAGAGAGAGAATATTAGTAGTCACTAAATGTGTTAATCCGCCTTTATTATCCTCTTTTTCTTTTTTTTTTTTTTTTTGCAAAAACGTTAACTATCGATTCGAAGAATTAGCACGTCGATTAAGGTTCGTTATCGTTCTTAGAAAAGTGCCTTGTATTTTTTAAATGGTTCGATACTTCGAAATGGGAATGAGACCAAACGAAAAGAGTGAACGATTAAAGAGCATACTATTCTATTTGATCACGCAAACGAATTCTCTTTCTCTCTTTATTTCTCTATTTCTCTCTATCTCTCTCTCTCTCTCTCTCTCTCTTTCTTTCAGTTCCATCCGTATTGTTGGATACCTATATTTTCAAAATGACATCGTTCCAACATGGTAACCAATATCACGTTCGCCATGTAATTGCTCGCTCCGATGCAAATTCTACGGGAGCAAAATGACATGAATTACGGACGAATGATAACTGTATCGTTCTATGATGACGATTTTACGAATCACCCGGTGCATTTAAAGTCTCAACCTCCTCGTTATCGTATCGTCATCGATGATTCGAATATTCGTTATTTTAAAATCGGTGATAGTTATGCAAACAGTGTATTCGTGAAAGTTAAGTTTAGTCTCCCGTTTAAAACGGAATATTAATTGTTTATATCTATAGTAATTAAAAATACATGTCATGTGTTTAACAATAAATTTATCGTATTCATCGACATTGAACGGGATTATGTTGTATGTTTAATGACATGTCATATGTTTAAACGATAAATTTACGATAGAAAACATTTATAATAGATTTTGAATGGATCACGAAAGTTCACGATTTTTTTTTCTCTCTTTCTTTTCTTTCTTTTTTTTTTTTCTTTTTTTATCAAATTTATATTGACCTCAATTGATTCGAGCCAATATTATTATAAAGAAAGAAAAATCTCATTTTCATTTATTCGTCGATATGACGATTAAAGACGTGTATAAAATTAACGTCCGTAAAATCTATATGTATTAATCAAAAAGAGAGTTTTTTTTTTTTTTTTTTTTTTTTTTTTTGATAATTCCAGGACAAATATTCGATCATAATTAATAATACAATAATAATACATTAATGAAAATATCCGATGCATTTATTTGTACAGAATGTATCGTTAAAGCAAACTGAAACGAGACTGAAACTTAAAATGTATCTTTCATCCTAAAACCTGATCTCTGACGCATCCCTCATCCTCCATTCTCTCTCTCTCTCTCTCTGGCATGTAAAGTGCCCTTCGTTGTGTCTGGATTTTATGATAAAATGTATTGCTCGTAGGAAGTGCACTACGTTAGTTGTACTTACTTAGATACTTCCCTATCTTTATCTATCTGTACCTCTCTCTCTCTCTCTCTCTCCCTCTCTCTCTCTTTATATATATATATATATCCGTCTTATTCTACAGCTGCCATGCGAGAAGGATGAAAGAGTATAAGTGTGCCTCGAAGAAGTACCTATCTACCACTTCTTGTTCCAGAGTTAACTATCCTGCCTCTTCTCTCTGAAAATAGCAAATCAATACGTCTAGCCCCTAGCAGTCTCTCCCAGACAGCATCTTTTGTCTACGTCCGTCCTTATTGTTAGAACCCCGTGCACAACGACCCATTGTCGCGTGCATCCTTCCTTAAGATAGACTCTCGTTATTTCGTTCGATCGAAAGTATCTGAGGTATGTTGCTTAAAAAAAAAAAAAAAAAAAAAAAAAAAAACAAAAAAAAAACAAAAAAAAAAAAAAACAAAAAAAAAAAGCAACAAAAATAAAGGAGAAAAGAAGAAAAACGTTAGTTATCGTTGATCGATTCTTCGATGTAACTTCGAACGCACGAATTTCATTATACAACTGAGAAAAATTATTTCAATTTAGATCGACCGAGAAACTATTGGAAATATAGCATTACGGGGATAAAAAAAAAAAAAAAAAAAAAAAAAAGGAATTCGATGAAATAATTATCTAACGTTGAGAAACTTTTATTACGCTCGGTATTAGTACAAAAGTTAATTTTCAATGCTTTGTGATCATATTTTTCTCGGATGTATAGATGTATGTGTATTTGTACGTTTCGTATAAATACACATACGCACACGCACACGCACACATCACTCGGAAATTATTTTCTAATGGTAATATCGAAGAAAACAATTTTTTTTTTTTTTTTTTTTTCATCGTACATACATTTACCATATCGTTTTAACTGTTCGTTTACAGTTATAAAAAAAAAAATTTTATTTTAATTAAAATGTTTTACTTTTCTTTTTTCTTTTTTCTTTTTTTTTTTTTTTCTTATAATTATTAATGCGATAGCTAAGATCGGACGGACGTGTACGATCGCAAAGGATTAAATGATAATTCTAGTGTCTCACAAACGTGTATCGTAAACGTGTTAACTGATAAAAGAAAAATTGGTAATAAAGATTAAAGTTATAAATGGGGGCGGAGAGGAGTGGAGTGGTGGTGGTGGTGGTGGTGGGATGGGGAAAGAATGAAGATAAAGACGTTCGTCTCTTTTTTCGAAAGTGATCATTTACTTTGATACTATCG
>NC_060958.1:8629436-8646936 GCF_910589235.1 Vespa crabro | reverse complement strand
TATTACACCACTATTACTATTACACATTGATTAAGGTATTATGTAAACCTGTGTTCCTACTGTACAAAAGATTATATATATCCATCGCTTCGTTATCTTTGAGTACGAGCTTTAATACCCATCGTCCTGCCTATCAATCATAGCTTGATCCAGTCTCGAGTCTTTTCTCTACTCATCAAGCATTAACTCATATCAACGAGCACACGCACGTATTTAATCGAGTCAATCTCTCCCTCGTCCTTTTCATTCCTCCTCGAAGAGAAACATTGACGTTCGTAGATCCTTAAAGTCTACCCCACCCGTGGTAATGCTCGAAGCGTATTAATTACTCTCGTATATTACTTATACCTTGACGTTTCCTCGTTAAATTGATCGAATATTTAAAAAAAAAAAAAAAAAAAAATATTTAAAATAAGAAATAACAAAGAGCATTTGAAGAAATTCAAAAAATACGATATATAGGAAATGATCCTGGAAGAGGGAAAAATAATGTAAACAAGCATAGAAATACAAAATTCGTCGGAGTCGGAGGAATGGAAAAATGAATGTAGGATAATTTTTCATCTCGTCTCGGATATGCCGCTAATTAATCCATGGCACATGACTAGAATCCGTGGACCTATGTTGGTTGTAATATTATCGTACATGTTTGCGGCGATGTTTGCTAAACGAAAAAGTACATGGCACAAATATATATATATATATATATATATATATATATTTGTGTGTGTGTGTGTGTGTGTGTGTGTAGGTGTACGTGCGCACATTCGTAATTTTCTTTTTTTTCTCTTTTTTCCTTCCTCTCTGTCTCTGTTTGTCTCTCTCTTTCTCTCTCTCTCTCTCTCTCTCTCTCTCTCTCTCTCTCTCTCTCTCTCTCTCTCTCTCTTTATCAATTTTTTTCTACTTTTTTCCTTGTTTTGAAAGTTCGCTGATTAAGCTCCATAAAATTAAGAGATGGTTCTTGGACCGTGGAGTGCTTTATAGTTGACCGTGTATTTGACTGTAGAGTGCCGAATTATACGAGAGGAAAAGATAGAGAGGAAGAGAGAGAGAGAGAGAGAAAGAGAGAGATAGACAGACAGAGAGATAAAAAGAAGAGAGAAATAAAATGAAAGAGAGAGAAAGAGAGAGAGAGAGATAAAGATGAATAGAAAAGAAAAACGACGGAACGTTTTGAGATTCGCTCGAAGAAAAATTCGAGTGATGTCGATATAAATTTAAAAGATATCTTATCCATATTTTTCTTTGTTTTCTTTTCTTGGTTTTTCTTTTTTTTTATTTATTTATTTATTTATTTTTTTTTTTTGTGTTTCTTTTTTTTTTTTTTTATCAATTTAATTATCCATCCTCTTAGTGTTATGGAAAATGACCAACACGAATCTATTTTACCTTGCTTTATAATCGGATGCTTGAAATATTTCAATGGCATTGTTTAGCTCTTGACTCTTGGAGTTTCCTAAACTCCTTTCTAACCGGGCTTTACTCCTATCTAACTTAACTTCGGTAAAGTCTTATCTTTCATCAAGCGTAAACAATGTTGCTAGTCATCCAATGATTTTAAATCCGGACGTCCCTTCCTTTAACCTATTATTCCGAGAATTTTAAGGAGATGCTTTCTATCTTTTAAAGGAGTCCGAGATTATGCAGGCACCAACGGCAATGCGAAACAAAGCAAACATCGCACGTTTGTTTACTGCACACGCCACGTAAACAAATTTTCGTGCAACGTACCAAACGTTTGAGTATGTGCATACATACACACACATATACATACACACACATATATATACATATATACATATATACATACGTACGTACGTACGTACGTAGTTACTTACATACATAACATTAGTGTACCTTCATTTTCAGATGCGTGCGCTCCCTTTATCTGACTAGCACGAAATTATACGCGTAACGTTCGATCTCTTGCACATTTACGATGCTCGCTGGCTCGCTTGAACACGCGATCCATAGAAATAGAGAGAACAAGAGTGAGAGAAAGAGAGAGAGAGAGAGAGAGAGAGAGAGAGAGAGAGAGAGGAGGCGGAGGGCGGCGGGAGAGGAGAAGCAAGTATGCTATTAGTATGGAAGGATTGCCACTTTGTAGATTCTATTTGCTCGAGAAAGTCCATTTGCTAATTGGAGAAACCGTCCTCGGCATTTTCAAAATCGAATAATTAGATGACGCACTAGCGATTCGCGTTAATACACCGAGCTTTTCTTTGTTAATTGACCATATCCGCAACGCGTAATTGCTTATTAGCTATTACGTAGAAGAGATAGGGAAGGAGAGAGAAAAAGAGAGAGAGAGAGAAAGAGAGAGAGAGAGAGAGAGAGAGAGAGAGAGAGAGAGAGAGATGAAGAGATGGAAAGGAAATGACGAGATTCTCAGTAGTTCGAAGAAAGGATGACTTAGGATATTCTACATGAGGATACTATATTTCACGGAGACAATGTGATATTAAGATCGAACCTGACGTAGATTAAGTTAATTTCTTGTCTTCCTCGGTATAATGTAATATAATATAAGACGTTAGGCCTTGAGGGATGTATCTTGCGATGGAAATACGTACGTCTTTCGTGTTTTACCCGAATTATCTTGTCGATTAGGTTGGTCTGGTCTCTTTCATATTTCGTCATTGATTAATTTTATAATGGTCTACTTTGTTTTCACCAATTAAACGGATGATTATGAAAGTGGCTTATATGCATATACAATGTGTCCAAGAATAAGTGGGAAATATTTTAAGGATAATTTCAGCGATATGAAAAGTCATGTGGAAGATATGGTTGTATGAACTTTTTTTTTTCTTTTTTATACCACCTTATTTATCTTATCCCTCCTCTCCTCCCCCAAAAAAAATATATTTTCTTTATACGCTACGTATAGTTGAATGGGTTGGAAGAAATTTAATTTCAGATATATTATTAAGGGTATTATAAAGCACACGTATTGATCGACGTGTGACACATAAGTGATTGATAAATGAAATTTTTTTGCTAATTTTATTTCTCCCCTTTTTTTTTTTTTATTTTTTTTCTTTTTTTTTTTTTTTTTTACTTCATCAACTTTGATAATTATCGGGACGATGGAAGTATTTTGTTCGATGGATAAAAACGTGTGATGAAAATAATCTCCTTATATATATATATCGTATATATATATATATATATATATATATATATATATATATATATATATATATATATATATATATATATATATATCGTATGAAAAGTATTAGTGCTCTCGGGAAAAGGATATTCGGTCCTAGGGTTCGTGAAAAAAAAAAATGCTTACTTTGGGGAAAAAGATCGAGTGTACTTTCGATCAAAGTCTCGATCGAAGTTTTTCGCCACGTAATGTTCGTTCCTTACTGCGCGTCCCTCAGCGCAAATTCGTAGCGTGTCAGCTTGAAGCAACGCTCTCTTGAAGGAAGGACAGAAAAGGGGGAGAGAGAATTCTTTCATCCCCGTGATTCTATCCTACTCTATTGGATGAGGGAAAAAAGAAAGTAGGAAAAGCACGACAAATTATTATTAAAAAAGTTGCCAACCTTTCCTCTTCATTCTTTTTCTTCTATCGACAATGATAATTTGCAGTTGCCTAGCTTCAACCATAAATAACTCATTCCATTTTCTTTTCCCTTCGCTATTTATTCTGATTTTGTTGCTTTCACGAAGACTAACCTCTTTGATCTTTCTGCATTCATTCCATTTCCTTTACTTCTAAATATAACTCGTCGTCCTTATGCTTTAAGATTATTATATTTCAACTGTGTTTACTCTCGTCTTCTTTCTTTCTTTTCCTTTTTTTTTTCTCTTTCATCAATTGTCTCTCTCTCTCTCTCTCTCTCTCTCTCTCTCTCTCTCTCTCTCTCTCTCTCTCTCTCTCTCTCGCTATCTCTTTTTCTCTCTCGATCGCCAACCTAATTAGATTTCTACGGTGAATCTTCGAGATTCTGAAAGCTCTTGCGATTCTTCGACAATTCGATAACTTTTGAGAATCTTTTCTAGAGAAATAAAATTTCGTGAAACATTCGCTATATGCGTATGTATAAAGTGAGAGAGATAAAAAATGTTCCCTTTTGAAAAAAATCTCTAGACGTAGACACGTGTCAATTTGATTTCAATGTTTGTGACATTTGATTTAAAAAATTTTAATATATGCTATCATATGTAAAGCAATTGAATTTGTTGACTCGACGTTGGAATATATTTCGTAATACTACTTAACATTGGATTTAAATGAACGAATTGCGTGTTTATGTTATTTCCATTATGAGATTCTTTTAATAAAATGAATCGAGTTAATTAAGTCTTTAATGGGAATACATTCTACGAGATTAAGAGAAACATTTCGGATATTTCTTCGATTCACTAATGTAATCTTCTTTAGATTTTAGATTTTTAGCTTGTCAAACGATGGTACTTTCGTTTCTTATAGAAAGAAAGGTTACTGGCCGGGATCCCACGCGTTTCAAAAGAGTCCTTTAATCCCAGGGAAAAAACTAGTTTCAGATTGGCCACCCCGATGCGATGGCTTTGAAAAACATTTGAGTGTATGTTGAATTTGCTTTGTAGCAACGGAGAAAGAGAGAGAGAGAGAGAGAGAGAGAGAGAGAGAGAGAGAGAGAGAGAGAAAATAGAGTTGGTTGCCTTCAATCTCACTCAGTATAGGTCAAAGTTACGCCGTAAATCTCGCCCGCTATCTGAAAGATAATTTTCATGAGGATCAAGATAGTTGAGGATCGAAGTATAGGCATCTATGATCGAGGATAAAGTTGTATTTTATCTATTAAATTATTTAATATCTACTGTCGTTCTGTGATAAATATCGATTTGATTTATATACGCATATACATCGATAATTTATATATACGCATATACCCATACATATTATGTGGACCGGAAAGTAATGTGTATATCGATATTTGATAGTGATTAAAAATAAAAACTTGTTAAAAATTTATTCGTTTGAATTTAATTTAAGAAAGCGACATTACTTTCCGGTCCCCCGTAATACATATACCTATATGTATTATATAAAGAAAATCGATAAAACCTTTCTCTCTCTCTCTCTCTCTCTCTCTTTCGGCGAATAAAATAATTGATGTGAATGTAAATGTACATGAGACATTTTTATCTCTTATATGTATAAAAGCAATATGTTCGACGTTCCTTCATATTTATTCATCACGTGCGTTGCGTTCTCTTATCAAAGGTAAGAGGAAAAAAATGCTTTTCCAATTTCACAGACTGGACTTGGTATCAGGGCGCCAAATCTTTTTTTCTGTGGTCCTTCGTAATTAAACTCTTGCAGCGAGTCGAGTTCATTAATCCCCCTTAATGAAACTCGTTTCATCCGGCCCGTTTCCAGATCGAATCGATCCGCGCGCCTCGAAGCGCTTTTCATTACTCTGACCTATAACTATGAGCTTCCATCTCGTGCGATTCTATTAAATTCCAACGATTTTTGGAAGTCTTGATTGTTAAAACATTGAGATGAACATTTCTGAACGTTTCCGAACTCCGATTATTAATTTTATCGAAATGAAGTTACGATATCTACAACTTTCTTTCTCTATTTCTCTCTTTCTCTCCCTCTCCCTCTCCCTCTCCTTCTACCCCCCCCCACCTCTCTCTCTCTCTCTCTTTCTTTTTGTTTCTATTGCTTAAAAAATTAAGTAAGTACAAAATCGATCGAGAATTATGATTTAAATTATTAACCGGATCATAATTCAAGTCACGGAGAAAACTAATCTAAACTTTTCCCCCCTGAAAATCTTTACGATCGTGTGAATCATCGGCAATTTTCTACTTAATCCACAGCTACTTCCTATCGTAAATCTTGATCGTTTTTGGGTCATAGTGGATTTCGTTTCTTTCTTTTGACCCTCTTCTTTTTTTTTTCTCCCTTCCTCCCTGCCTCTCTCTCTCTCTCTCTCTCTCTCTCTCTCTCTCTCTCTCTCTCTCTCTCTTCCATTCTTCGAGAGATTTTACATATTCCGTGCCGATAGAATATCTAAGATAATTTAACATTTTTTTCCATTATAGTTACGATAGATAATCATGCTAGTTGTAACGAGTATCATTATTTTAAAATTTTGTATAGCATTAATAAAAAATGTCTCGCATAAAATGTCTACGTAAATACGCTCGGTAAAATTGCCAACGTGTCTGTCTGCTTTAGAAAGCATAAAGATAAAGCTGTAAGGTCGCAGACGCTATAACAACTTATCTAGATTTTCGCGGAAATTATTGAGAGAAAGAGATAGAGAAAGAAAGAGAGAAATAAAGAGAATATTGAAGAAACTGAAGAAGAAACTCACGTATGAAGTAGAGAAAATATTAAGTTGATTTAATTTTTACAATAGGAAAAGACTTTTCGTATTTACTATTTTGTTTTTCCACGAAGATGATTATTCTCGTTCTTATAGATTGTACATATATATATATATATATATATATATATATATATATATATATATATATATATATATATCGTTCAGTCCAAAAGTTCATGCGCATTTTACTACATACATACATGCTACTAATGCGCACGAACTTTTGGACTGACCTAATGCATACGTATATACCTGTTTTTATATTCAAAAATTCAACGATTAAATATTCACGATTATTTTCATTCTAAGAACAAATTGAGCACGTTTGAATTCATCTAATTCTCATTTTTATCATTGTCTTTCATAATTCCTGTCGGAATAATTTTCTCCTCTAAATATCATAATCCTTAATACATTGCATAATGCAGAAGTCGGTATGCTCCTTCGGGTGAAGGATGTTACCGGTTTAGGTTTGCTTCTATTTCAATTAATGCCCATTGATTTGACGATGCGAACACGCTCCTCCCAGTCATTACGTCGTATCATAATTTGCATGAAAATTCCCTGGCGATGCTCGTTATCCATGGGACAACCGTGATCGACGGAATACAGCTCGAGTGATACAGGACAGTTTGTTGGACGCGTATGGTTCTAACAGCCTTCATATAAATTGATCATTATAGATACGTGTCGTCTATTTTCTCTGTGTCGTCAACCTCTCCCACTAATCTATTGCATTTTAATTCCTCGGGAAGATCCTATTAAAAGTCAAACGATTTTTCCGATATTTACGATAAACGATAAAAACTTGATGAGCATCGTGAAAGTTGCCGATATTAAAATATGTTTTATAGTTTTATTGTTATAACGAAAAGAAGAGGCAGAAAGAGAGAGAAAGAGAGAGAGAATTAATAAATTATATGAAAAATATTATGCATACGTCGTATAGTTTTTTTTTTACGATCGGTCAAAAATTCAAATTCTATATTTCCTTTTTCTTTACGCTATAAGGTATAAAACACGACTAAAGGATATAGGCTGATCATCCTTGTAGATCTTCAAGAGTGAGGCTATTCGACAAGATTGAAAGTTCTTTGGAAACCGAGAAAGTAGATAGTGGCAAGATTCCAACCACCTATTAGTAGAAGGATCTATTAATCCTTATTTATTTCACGATTTCTCTTACTAGGCGAGCTATCGATCTCTATTTCCTCTTTCGAAAGTTCCACAGTGAATTCTTTAAGAGAAAAAAAAAAAAAAAAAAAAAAAAAAAAAAAAAAAAAAAAGTATTAAAGTTCGTGCTTCGTCTAAGTCTTTGAGAAAATAATCCGTGATCGAGATGTCGATTGTATTTAAAAAAAAAAAAAAAAAATAAAAAATAAAAAAAAAAAGAGAGAAAAGAGAAAAATTATTTGCAACTTTCATTCTTGGCTCATCCCTCTGCTATCTTTAAATAATAGCCATTGTGTCTCCTTTGCGTCACTTTTGTGGCGTCCCTTTTGTGGCGTCCCTTTTTTATTTCCAATCCCTTTTCTCTCGAGAAATAAAAGAGACGAAAGCTCATTTCTCAGGCTCCATTTATATATCCAATGTTTCGGATTAAATTACGATATCGTAGTTACCCTCAACAAGCTTCATGGATTGCTCACTTGACTCGTCGATCAGTCTTCCCAACCGACGGACGTGATTTATGAAATGGATCTTCCTACATCTTCAATCTAATAGTAATAACATTACGTTTCCACGAAGTCGATGAGTGAGATTAATAAATAATTAATCGAACGATAGAGTGTGTACTATAATTACAGATAGTCTAGGCTCGTGCAATCGATATGTATGTATGTATGTATGTATGTATGTATGTATGTATGTATCTATGTATCTATTTATGTATCAACGTCATTTGTGCACGTCGATTAATTATTTATCCTACTACATTCATCCATTCACCGCTTCACTGCATTCGATACCAAATTACATGGGCTCTCGCATTTCTCCGTTAAGCGCTAATTTAACTTTGACACGCAAACCTTCGCTATTATCCTTCGCGCATTTCTACAAAAAAAAAAAAAAAAAAAATAAATAAATAAATAAATAAATAAATAAATATAAAAAGTAAATGAAATAACGTTTTCCTATTTTTTTTTTTCTTTTCTTTTTCTTGGTTTTTTTTTTTTTTCTTCTTCGATATCGTCCATAACAAATTTCATTTACGTATGCGTTTATATATATATATATATATATATATATATATATATATATATATACATATTTATGTCACTATCGTATATACGAATGAAGAGAAGAAAAATATTTTCATTGTACGACGATGTTATTGAAAAATGTCGTAAACTGAAAGTAAAAGAATCATTCAATTCACCGTAGTCTTGAACGATAGATCGATCGATCCATCAATCTTAAGATTTATTCGTTCGATCCATAATTCGACTTTATTCTTACAGCCGTACGATCATATCGTCGAAGTTAAGGATGCCAAAGTCGTCGACTCGCCCTTCTTCTCGAAAGGGCTTTAAAGATTTAGAAGGATTTCAGATCGTAAACTTACACGTACGAGAGAAACGCGTAAAGAGAAAAGAGAAAAGATTGGGAAAAGTGGATAAATGGAAAGAAAGAGAAAGAGAAATTCATCCTAGACCGCAGATTTTATTTTCCGTCATACAAATAACCTTCCTTTAGTGTTTACTCATTTCTGGTAAATAAGTATCGCATCTCTTTTCTTTCTCCTCTTTCTTTCATTTTTCATGTTTTCTTTCCTTCCGTTCAATTACAAGATTTATTTATAATTCTTCACGCCTTCCTGCCTTTAGTGCTTTTTTTTTTTTTTTTTTTTTTTTTTTTAATTATTTACGTCGACGATGTTCCAAGGTTTTACTAAGGGTATTTAACTGTTTGACATTTGTTATCTTCGAAATAAGAAAGTATATTTCAATATATACATATTTACATACGTTGCATATTTTACTTATATTATCCGTTCTTTTTTCTTTTCCTTTTCTTTTTTTATTCTTATTCCTTCATATCTCGTTAACGAATAGTAAACATGGCTGTACTCTCGTTAAAATATTTCATAAAATATTTCCCTTTGAATCTGGGATGTTTAAGTTTTGGTTTAAGATGTCAGAGGGAAAAAGAGAAGGATAGGAAAAAAAAAATAAATAAAAAAAGAAAAAAAAAAAAAAAAAGAAAAGAAGTGCAAAGACAAGAAGGACGTTTAAAAGAACAACGCGAGAGGTAATCTCGATGAGCGCAAAGGGTAAGGAAGGAAAATTCATTTTGTTCGGAGTTTCGAACGTTCGTTGTATTACAAAAGAAAATTAGAGTGCGAAGGATTAAAGGATCAGAAGGACTTGGCACTTCGACTGATCGTACTCTTAACTTATATAACGAGATAAGAGAAACGCAATTACGTACGATCCTTGTATAAATGCAAGACTCTTGTTAATGTTTATAATATTCGTTAATTATTCGTTTGTAAACGTTGATCATTAAGAAATATCATTTTAAATATATAATCATTGATGAGATACTTATTTCGTTTGGCTCGTATAATTAATGTATTTTCTTGTTGCAAATTGCAATGAGAATTTGATCGAATGATCGTGAAACTTTGTAAATCCAAAGAACTCGTTAAATCTTATTTATCGAATTCTGTTTTTTTTCTCTTTTTTTTTTTTTTTTTTTTTTTTTTTTTTTTTTTTATTTTCATTAAAGCTTCGTATATACTTATATGTAGTCGATAAGATTACTATACCACGCTACTGTATTACGTACTTCAGATTATTAGAAATTACTTGTCATAACTGATTACGTATACTTATGATATAATTCTTTTTTGTTTTTTCTCTCTCTCTCTCTCTCTCTCTCTCTCTTTCTCTTTAACTTATAAGAGCGGTAGAAGGATTAAAAACGAAAAAAAGAAAAAAAACGAAAAAACGAAAAAATAAAAAAAAATAAAAAAAAAAAAGAAAAAGAGAAAAGGGAACTCGTGTGTAAAGTGCGAGCATAACGTAACGTAACAGGTGGTCCTCTTCGGCGTCGTTAAGTATGCTCTTACAGGTTTTCTTCTCATCAGTGTGACAAGGATTTCCAAATGAATATTAGTAGTTAACAACGGGCACGATTTTCACCGTCGAATTCTTTTTTTCGTTAACTTTTACGAGGAACACCTGTCAACAAACTAATTAGTAGTATGATAATGATGGGGCGGGGAGGAGGCGGAAGGGGAAGTGGGCAACTCGTTCAGAGAGATAAGAGAGAAGTTCAAACCACTCGACTTATAACTTCCTAAAGTTTTAATTTTTTTTTTCTTCCCCTAGTATTTTCCAAGTAATTAAGTAGAGAGTTAACTGGTTCTTTTTTTTCTTTTTTTTTTTTTTTTTTTTTGAACGACGTTTGAAAGATTTAATACATTCCTTTCTTTTTTTTTTCTTTTTTTTTTTCTTTTTTTTTTTTCTTTTTTTCTTTTAGCAAAGTGATAGAACAAAAAAATACGCGCGTGCTCGCTTATACATCTTGTACATCCAAGGATTGTCATAATCCTGCAAAATTTTAGGCCACTCATGATAACCCCCGGTGCAAATAATTGCACATTATCGCGGCCATCTCGATTCGACGATTTCTATTGTCGGTCGCAAAGCTGATACCCGCAATCCCATTCGTGGAAGGACGAGAGAGAGAGAGAGAGAGAGAGAGAGAGAGAGAGAGAGAGAGAGAGAAAGGGTTTGCACGAACAATTCCGTGGCTCATTGTTCGATAGCAATATCGACGCCGGAAAGGTTAGCCTTATGGTAGAGGAAATCCGAGTGGATATCTCTTATCGCACTCAAAACAGACCGTCTCAGTTTGAGTTCACACCCGGCGAACATTGTCGAAAAGAAAAAAAAAGAAAAAAAAAAAAGAAAGAAAAAAAAAGTTCTTCTCCCTATTCTCCTACGAACGTTAAAACGCCATGTGTCTCACGTTTAATGGAAGAAAAATCCATAGTAATTT
The DNA here is from genome assembly GCF_910589235.1 of Vespa crabro. Lineage (NCBI taxonomy): Eukaryota > Metazoa > Arthropoda > Insecta > Hymenoptera > Vespidae > Vespa > Vespa crabro. The sequence goes on along the minus strand of NC_060958.1, from coordinate 8,635,579 downwards.
TTATAACCACTTGAAAAATCCAGATGTTGACTTATTTCAATATCAATCGAGTGGTTTTTATTCTGTTAAAGTATTTCAATAATTTTCTATATTCGATTGAAAAGAAAGAAAGAAAGAAAGAAAGAAAGAAAGAAAGAAATGAAAAAAAGAAAAAAGAAAAAAGAAAAAGAAAAAGAAAGGAACGATCTCGTGTTCGATGATAAAGGAAAATGAGAGGAAAAGAAGAAGAAAAAAAGAAAGAGAGAGAGAGAGAGAGAGAGAGAGAGAGATAAAAGAAAAAAGTATGTAATATATTTCGTAGTAGTGAACGTTGTGAGAAAAAGAGTAATTGATGTTTCGAAAGTGATTTGAACGATAGGTTCCGTTTACTTAGGACAATATTTTGTTAAGGGCAGTGGGGGGGGGAAGAAGAGGATTCTCTTGAAACATGATTGATCGTATAAGCTTGCATTTTGTTAAGTTGTTTCAAGTCACGTAATACCTACTCTCAAGACGAGAGATGTGTCGTTGGATTTCGTCGATGTCAAAAGATCTTTCATAGCTATATAACTTCTGTTAGAAAATCGTGATTCAATCGAGATTTTATCACGTTAACATATATATATATATATATATATATATATATATATATATATATATATATATATATAGTTATTATATAGGTATATCTCTTTTGATTATTACGAAGGATGATTACTTTTTTATTATTATTTTTCATTGTTATTATTACTTGTCATGTCATTGTTCTAATCAATAGAACAAATGATTAGAATCAAATAGTAAAGTTAATTACGTTTTGGCGATATGTTAGAGAATGTTACACACATCGAAGGAGAGACAATAATCGATCTTGAGAAGAGAGTATGTAACTATCTACATGAAGTAGATAACTCGGGCAGAGGTGAGCAAAGTTTTAATTGTTATAAGCCTGATTAGAAGCGATTAAAGGGGGACCTCACCGTCCATAATTACGCTGCTAAACTAATGTCAGATGGCATTTTCTCACATGGGTATTCTCTGTAACATAAATACATAACTAAAATTTCCTTTTGACTATTTCGATGCAAAGTGCAGTACTAGAGTGAAAGAGAGAGAGAGAGAGAGAAGAAGAAGATATTACCAAACGTAAGTTAGACATCAAAACACCTTATTGTTCCATTTATTCATGCATACAGAATTCCGCTCCAGTTGGAATAAACGCTCTTGCACGTTGGTATGCGTAAAGGCCGACGCGGTTTATTCCATTACTCGGTAAAGCAAGACTTCTTCGTGAGATAACGAAAAGCTCGTACTATTGATCCTAATTTTGTTGTTATTGTTCGTTAAATAAAAAGAATTAGATTATTAGTATGAGAACGATTTTTCATGAGGCAAGTTACGTGGATACAAAGAAAAAAAAAAAAAAAAAATAATAATAATAATAATAAAATAAAATAATAAGAAATCGCGAGAGTGTTCAATTTAAAGGGACACAATTTTGTGTTTGAACTTTCTTCTTTTTGTTTCCTTTTCTATTCTTTTAATGAAGAAACACATATCTCAGATCTATTCAATTTATTCATTATTCATTCAACATACTACATACATATATCTACACATATAGAGAAAGTTTCAGTCACAGAAATTTCATTTCGTAGTAAAGCAAAGCTTTAACGTCAAACTCAAAGCAATCCGATCGATATTCCTGTCTATATTTATGATTGAACACCCTAGTCGGAAAATTGTATCAGCGAAGAAAATCACGAATGGTATATAGATATGTATATAATATTACACAGGTATAAGATAGCATGGTTTGGTTTTTTGTGTGTGATCTGGTGCCGGGGGGAGGGGATGAGAGGGCGAGAGGGATTAGTAATGAGGGATACGAGAGAGGCGAGGGTTTAGGAGGTGCAATAGAAGGTAAGTATGTAAATGAGATGAAGCTCGTAAGGCTTTGCATCGTAAAGTTTAGAAGCTTCCCCCTTCATGGTATCATTGTGTATTCCCATTAGACCCGAATCATTATTAGATTAGACGACTTAGAAATATATTACGCGTGCAGAAAATAGTAACTGAAAAAAGCATTAATCGCAATTCAACGAAAGAGAGAGAGAGAGAGAGAGAGAGAGAGAGAGAGAGAGAGAGAGAGAGAGAGAGAGACAGAGAGAGGATAGACATTAATAGATAAAAATTTTAAAGAAAATATCAGACAAATGCAGAGAGAGAGAGAGAGAGAGAGAGAGAGAGAGAGAGAGAGAGAGAAAGTAAAATTATAAAATAAGATAAAGGTCGAAAGGCAAAGATTATTCGTGTACTTGTCTCACGAGAAATATGTTTTAACCTAAGCCGGATAATGTCGTACCATATGTCGTTCCTCGTGGCACATCGTTCCAGGAGCACGAATTTTCGTCGAGAATGTATTGCAGTATTAACTGTGTAAGAGCCTTTCAATTCCTCTAGTTGCTCTAAGGAACATAGCCTATAGCAAAGTCTAACGAAGCATTCGAAATATGCCTCCCGTATTATATACCATTATAACTTGCCTTTCTTGTTTCTCTTTGATTAAAACTTCGTTTACTAGTTGAATTTTGGATAATTTCATATTCAAAGATGAGCCATCGTAAAATTATTCCATTTGCCAACAACAACAATAACAATAATTATCAATTCTAAATTCTCGATATCGTTGTTAGAGATAAGAATACCCTTACATCGAGTCTTTATCATTATTGTATTTTAATTAGAAAGAAAAGAAGAAAAAAAAAAAAACCATCCAAGTCCTATTATCTGTTATATGGTAAAATTACGTGAACGCCTTTTTTTTTTTTTTTTTTTTTTTTTTTTTAATAAAAAAGTATTTTCTAATGGTATCGTTTTTTTCTTTTTTTTTTCTTTTTCCTTTTTTTTTTTTTTTTTTTTTTTTCTTTTTCTTGATAAAAATGAAAACCAAAGCAGAAGATAAGGTTCAATCGATATCTATACTTATGCGAAAAGAAATTGGAACGATTCGTAGAATTTTCTCTTTTCTTTTCTCTTTCTTCCTTTTTTTCCTTATCTAAGAAATTTTTCATTAGATCATTCTCTGATATAACTGATAACAATATATACCTATTCGAAATCGTTCGATTCCCATGTTCATTGACCATAATCCAGAACGGCAATCACGCGTTACGCCGTTCCTGACATTTTATCGATACAATCGTAAACTATAAAGCGCAAAATCTGCAGAGTAAGAATCGAAAAATACTGGTGGAAAGGGAAGTTTAGCAATAAATGTGAAAGGGGATGGGGCGGGATGGGTTGAGGAGGGGGGGAGCTTGGGAAGGAAAAGGGTATGGAACGAGCACACGGGAATGGAAATAAAGTGGATCCGAGTAGTGGACTGAGGATGGTTGAGCGACGGGTGGTGGTGGGGAGGGGAGTAACGGAAGAGAGAGAGAGAGAGAGAAAGAGAGAAGGGGAGAGGAAGAGGGAGGGATAGAGAGAACGGATTGGACTATGCTCTGGCCTGTGAAGATCGATTCGCTGATATCGAAGGACGAGAGACGCAAATAAATAAAAGGAAAAAAGAAAGAAAGAAAGAAAGAAAGAAAGAAAGAAAAAAAAAAAATGAAAAGTTCCGCACGTACATACGTGTATAGGTGCGACGTATGGTATCTATAAGCGTGTGTGCTGTACGTTCTCATATATTTCCTTACTCGAGACGTGAGTTACGTTTCTTTCAAAAGCCACGAACGGTAAACAGAAGCATTAAAAGCGGTTTCCTTGATCCTTCCTTCCTTTTTCTTTAGGTGATATTAGTCGGATAAAAGATAGTCGGCTTATTCGATCGTGGCTCGTATACGAACGAACAAGTGTAAAGATAGAAAAACGTTGGTAATAGATATGGAGTAAAAAAGAAAAAAGAAATTCTAACAATCGAAGAGGTCAGATACAAAAAGAAAAAAGAAGGAAAAAAGAAACAAAGAAATATACTACTAACAGACTATTAAACCTTTCGTATTTCGGTGAAAATGTTAAAAGCATTCTGAAAATTCGATAAACGATTCGGATCGATCCGATCGATCGATCGATCGATCGATTCCGAGAATTGCATAGAACTGTTTTACATGACGATATTACATGCTTGTTTATCTCACGAAAATGTTTACATCGGCATGGTAGCGTGAAAAATCTCGATTGGTGTTAATTCGCATTTTTAATCACATTGTGGTATTTTCGATAACAACATTCTCCATATTTTCAGAAATTGAGACGTGATATTTTTTCGTAACACGTATTTACATACATACGTACATATTGTTCTGTCCAATGTCACACGGTACATATATATATATATATATATATTTATATGTTTTGTAAAAGATGGTCGATCGTGGTAGCACGTTTCCGCTTGAATGGGAAAATTTAATTAAGTAAATGCAAATTGCACAGCCACGGAACGTTAGAAGAAAGTTAAATTCGTTAGGTAACTCGTATGTGTTCCTAGAATCTTACTGCGTTATGGACGACGCCATTGGGTGTCGCCTGGTCGTTCGTGCAATCTCTGAAAATATTCTTGCATTCGACCGAACGTAATATCGTTCTGTTCTCGACAACGAAATAACATTTTTAAAGCGCATGTAATCCGATCCAACACAAGATGCAAGACTTATTGCACGTACCTGTGCGATAGATAAGAGCTTGTTGTAATAAATATAAGAAATATATATAGATATATATAATATATAATATGATGTGTATATATATATATATATATGTACTCTCTCTCTCTCTCTCTCTTTCTCTTTCTCTTTCTCGCTCTCGTTCTCGTTCTCGTTCTCGTTCTCACTCTTTCTCAATCTCAATCTCAAAAATAATTCACCGAAGGAAATTTTTCCAAGAAAATTCTGCCACGTGTAATAAGTTTTTCGCCGATAGCAAAAATGTTTTTCATTTTTCCATTCTTTCGCGTAAAGTAGCGCGATATTTTCTTTTTCTTATTTTCTAAGAATTGCACGCGAGAATAAAGATGAGATATCATACCTGTATTATGAATCTAAACTACGTTACCCGTAATAATATTATCTCGATGGTTTTGCTCTTTTCAAATGTATGATAAATATAAATTATTTACTTTATGTTAATTATTTGAAACTCTATTGCATTTATACAGAAAGGTTAATCTTTAGTAATACCTTTCTGTTTCTCTTTCTATATCTCTCTTTCTCTCTCTCTCTCTCTCTCTCTCTTTCTATCTCTATCTCTTCTTTATTTCTTCTATTTAAATAATATTTAAAATATTTGTGATATTCAAGGATGATTTCTTTTAAATAATAATTGTTTATTTGTCGTAAAAAATAGAACACGTATATAATAAAACATTAATAATACTAATAAATTGAACATAGACAATTTAAAATCCTTTCATCTTACAAAATATGAATATTATTCGGGAACTTATAATACAATAACGAAATAGTATTGAAAGCATGCTTTTCTGCATGTAACATATACATAATTTATATATATATATATTATATATATATATATATATATATACATACATACACAAAACTATTAAAGGCAAATATAACTACACGAAATATCAATAGTTTAATTGCGATAACGCGTCGTACGCATACATATTTCTCCTTTGTGAAGAAGATCATTGGTTTTACAATAATATTACGTTTGTAAACACACATATAAACTTCTGTTATTATTATTTTTGGAATTTTCAAGTATAGAAAAGTACATGGATAAGTGATTTCAAACCTGTGGAATGTTACAGTTGTTTCTTTTTTATCTCTCATGTTTGCATAATATTTTTTAAAACGTATTCGTCTCGTAGCACGATATGTTCGTATTGTTTTATTCGCTTTAATACTCCCCGCGGTTACATCTCAATAACAATTCTTCTCATGAAAATAGGTTAATGCAGCCTTAGGAGTTTTGATGACGATACGTAGTTAAAAGCTACGTTCTTTTTCTTATTTCTTATTTCTATCGTATTCTAACGCAATATGATAAAAATCTTTTATAACATTTCGCATTAAATTAAAATTTATTCTTTTTAATAAACAATTTTAAAGGGGAAAGACAAAGACAGAGAAAGAAAGAGAGAGAGGAGAGAGAGACAGAGACAGAGACAGACAGAGACAGAGACAGAGAGAGAGAGA
>NC_060958.1:8620652-8629236 GCF_910589235.1 Vespa crabro | reverse complement strand
TCGCCCTTCTTCTCGAAAGGGCTTTAAAGATTTAGAAGGATTTCAGATCGTAAACTTACACGTACGAGAGAAACGCGTAAAGAGAAAAGAGAAAAGATTGGGAAAAGTGGATAAATGGAAAGAAAGAGAAAGAGAAATTCATCCTAGACCGCAGATTTTATTTTCCGTCATACAAATAACCTTCCTTTAGTGTTTACTCATTTCTGGTAAATAAGTATCGCATCTCTTTTCTTTCTCCTCTTTCTTTCATTTTTCATGTTTTCTTTCCTTCCGTTCAATTACAAGATTTATTTATAATTCTTCACGCCTTCCTGCCTTTAGTGCTTTTTTTTTTTTTTTTTTTTTTTTTTAATTATTTACGTCGACGATGTTCCAAGGTTTTACTAAGGGTATTTAACTGTTTGACATTTGTTATCTTCGAAATAAGAAAGTATATTTCAATATATACATATTTACATACGTTGCATATTTTACTTATATTATCCGTTCTTTTTTCTTTTCCTTTTCTTTTTTTATTCTTATTCCTTCATATCTCGTTAACGAATAGTAAACATGGCTGTACTCTCGTTAAAATATTTCATAAAATATTTCCCTTTGAATCTGGGATGTTTAAGTTTTGGTTTAAGATGTCAGAGGGAAAAAGAGAAGGATAGGAAAAAAAAAATAAATAAAAAAAGAAAAAAAAAAAAAAAAAGAAAAGAAGTGCAAAGACAAGAAGGACGTTTAAAAGAACAACGCGAGAGGTAATCTCGATGAGCGCAAAGGGTAAGGAAGGAAAATTCATTTTGTTCGGAGTTTCGAACGTTCGTTGTATTACAAAAGAAAATTAGAGTGCGAAGGATTAAAGGATCAGAAGGACTTGGCACTTCGACTGATCGTACTCTTAACTTATATAACGAGATAAGAGAAACGCAATTACGTACGATCCTTGTATAAATGCAAGACTCTTGTTAATGTTTATAATATTCGTTAATTATTCGTTTGTAAACGTTGATCATTAAGAAATATCATTTTAAATATATAATCATTGATGAGATACTTATTTCGTTTGGCTCGTATAATTAATGTATTTTCTTGTTGCAAATTGCAATGAGAATTTGATCGAATGATCGTGAAACTTTGTAAATCCAAAGAACTCGTTAAATTTTTTTTTTCTAATTTTTTTTTTTTTTCTTTTTTTTTTTTTTTTTTTTTTTTTTTTTTTTTTTTTTAATTTTCATTAAAGCTTCGTATATACTTATATGTAGTCGATAAGATTACTATACCACGCTACTGTATTACGTACTTCAGATTATTAGAAATTACTTGTCATAACTGATTACGTATACTTATGATATAATTCTTTTTTGTTTTTTCTCTCTCTCTCTCTCTCTCTCTCTCTCTTTCTCTTTAACTTATAAGAGCGGTAGAAGGATTAAAAACGAAAAAAAGAAAAAAAACGAAAAAACGAAAAAATAAAAAAAAATAAAAAAAAAAAAGAAAAAGAGAAAAGGGAACTCGTGTGTAAAGTGCGAGCATAACGTAACGTAACAGGTGGTCCTCTTCGGCGTCGTTAAGTATGCTCTTACAGGTTTTCTTCTCATCAGTGTGACAAGGATTTCCAAATGAATATTAGTAGTTAACAACGGGCACGATTTTCACCGTCGAATTCTTTTTTTCGTTAACTTTTACGAGGAACACCTGTCAACAAACTAATTAGTAGTATGATAATGATGGGGCGGGGAGGAGGCGGAAGGGGAAGTGGGCAACTCGTTCAGAGAGATAAGAGAGAAGTTCAAACCACTCGACTTATAACTTCCTAAAGTTTTAATTTTTTTTTTCTTCCCCTAGTATTTTCCAAGTAATTAAGTAGAGAGTTAACTGGTTCTTTTTTTTCTTTTTTTTTTTTTTTTTTTTTTAACGACGTTTGAAAGATTTAATACATTCCTTTCTTTTTTTTTTCTTTTTTTTTTTTCTTTTTTTTTTTTCTTTTTTTCTTTTAGCAAAGTGATAGAACAAAAAAATACGCGCGTGCTCGCTTATACATCTTGTACATCCAAGGATTGTCATAATCCTGCAAAATTTTAGGCCACTCATGATAACCCCCGGTGCAAATAATTGCACATTATCGCGGCCATCTCGATTCGACGATTTCTATTGTCGGTCGCAAAGCTGATACCCGCAATCCCATTCGTGGAAGGACGAGAGAGAGAGAGAGAGAGAGAGAGAGAGAGAGAGAGAGAGAGAGAGAGAAAGGGTTTGCACGAACAATTCCGTGGCTCATTGTTCGATAGCAATATCGACGCCGGAAAGGTTAGCCTTATGGTAGAGGAAATCCGAGTGGATATCTCTTATCGCACTCAAAACAGACCGTCTCAGTTTGAGTTCACACCCGGCGAACATTGTCGAAAAGAAAAAAAAAGAAAAAAAAAAAAGAAAGAAAAAAAAAGTTCTTCTCCCTATTCTCCTACGAACGTTAAAACGCCATGTGTCTCACGTTTAATGGAAGAAAAATCCATAGTAATTTTTATAACCACTTGAAAAATCCAGATGTTGACTTATTTCAATATCAATCGAGTGGTTTTTATTCTGTTAAAGTATTTCAATAATTTTCTATATTCGATTGAAAAGAAAGAAAGAAAGAAAGAAAGAAAGAAAGAAAGAAATGAAAAAAAGAAAAAAGAAAAAAGAAAAAGAAAAAGAAAGGAACGATCTCGTGTTCGATGATAAAGGAAAATGAGAGGAAAAGAAGAAGAAAAAAAGAAAGAGAGAGAGAGAGAGAGAGAGAGAGAGAGATAAAAGAAAAAAGTATGTAATATATTTCGTAGTAGTGAACGTTGTGAGAAAAAGAGTAATTGATGTTTCGAAAGTGATTTGAACGATAGGTTCCGTTTACTTAGGACAATATTTTGTTAAGGGCAGTGGGGGGGGGAAGAAGAGGATTCTCTTGAAACATGATTGATCGTATAAGCTTGCATTTTGTTAAGTTGTTTCAAGTCACGTAATACCTACTCTCAAGACGAGAGATGTGTCGTTGGATTTCGTCGATGTCAAAAGATCTTTCATAGCTATATAACTTCTGTTAGAAAATCGTGATTCAATCGAGATTTTATCACGTTAACATATATATATATATATATATATATATATATATATATATATATATATATATATATAGTTATTATATAGGTATATCTCTTTTGATTATTACGAAGGATGATTACTTTTTTATTATTATTTTTCATTGTTATTATTACTTGTCATGTCATTGTTCTAATCAATAGAACAAATGATTAGAATCAAATAGTAAAGTTAATTACGTTTTGGCGATATGTTAGAGAATGTTACACACATCGAAGGAGAGACAATAATCGATCTTGAGAAGAGAGTATGTAACTATCTACATGAAGTAGATAACTCGGGCAGAGGTGAGCAAAGTTTTAATTGTTATAAGCCTGATTAGAAGCGATTAAAGGGGGACCTCACCGTCCATAATTACGCTGCTAAACTAATGTCAGATGGCATTTTCTCACATGGGTATTCTCTGTAACATAAATACATAACTAAAATTTCCTTTTGACTATTTCGATGCAAAGTGCAGTACTAGAGTGAAAGAGAGAGAGAGAGAGAGAAGAAGAAGATATTACCAAACGTAAGTTAGACATCAAAACACCTTATTGTTCCATTTATTCATGCATACAGAATTCCGCTCCAGTTGGAATAAACGCTCTTGCACGTTGGTATGCGTAAAGGCCGACGCGGTTTATTCCATTACTCGGTAAAGCAAGACTTCTTCGTGAGATAACGAAAAGCTCGTACTATTGATCCTAATTTTGTTGTTATTGTTCGTTAAATAAAAAGAATTAGATTATTAGTATGAGAACGATTTTTCATGAGGCAAGTTACGTGGATACAAAGAAAAAAAAAAAAAAAAAAATAATAATAATAATAATAAAATAAAATAATAAGAAATCGCGAGAGTGTTCAATTTAAAGGGACACAATTTTGTGTTTGAACTTTCTTCTTTTTGTTTCCTTTTCTATTCTTTTAATGAAGAAACACATATCTCAGATCTATTCAATTTATTCATTATTCATTCAACATACTACATACATATATCTACACATATAGAGAAAGTTTCAGTCACAGAAATTTCATTTCGTAGTAAAGCAAAGCTTTAACGTCAAACTCAAAGCAATCCGATCGATATTCCTGTCTATATTTATGATTGAACACCCTAGTCGGAAAATTGTATCAGCGAAGAAAATCACGAATGGTATATAGATATGTATATAATATTACACAGGTATAAGATAGCATGGTTTGGTTTTTTGTGTGTGATCTGGTGCCGGGGGGAGGGGATGAGAGGGCGAGAGGGATTAGTAATGAGGGATACGAGAGAGGCGAGGGTTTAGGAGGTGCAATAGAAGGTAAGTATGTAAATGAGATGAAGCTCGTAAGGCTTTGCATCGTAAAGTTTAGAAGCTTCCCCCTTCATGGTATCATTGTGTATTCCCATTAGACCCGAATCATTATTAGATTAGACGACTTAGAAATATATTACGCGTGCAGAAAATAGTAACTGAAAAAAGCATTAATCGCAATTCAACGAAAGAGAGAGAGAGAGAGAGAGAGAGAGAGAGAGAGAGAGAGAGAGAGAGAGAGAGAGAGACAGAGAGAGGATAGACATTAATAGATAAAAATTTTAAAGAAAATATCAGACAAATGCAGAGAGAGAGAGAGAGAGAGAGAGAGAGAGAGAGAGAGAGAGAGAAAGTAAAATTATAAAATAAGATAAAGGTCGAAAGGCAAAGATTATTCGTGTACTTGTCTCACGAGAAATATGTTTTAACCTAAGCCGGATAATGTCGTACCATATGTCGTTCCTCGTGGCACATCGTTCCAGGAGCACGAATTTTCGTCGAGAATGTATTGCAGTATTAACTGTGTAAGAGCCTTTCAATTCCTCTAGTTGCTCTAAGGAACATAGCCTATAGCAAAGTCTAACGAAGCATTCGAAATATGCCTCCCGTATTATATACCATTATAACTTGCCTTTCTTGTTTCTCTTTGATTAAAACTTCGTTTACTAGTTGAATTTTGGATAATTTCATATTCAAAGATGAGCCATCGTAAAATTATTCCATTTGCCAACAACAACAATAACAATAATTATCAATTCTAAATTCTCGATATCGTTGTTAGAGATAAGAATACCCTTACATCGAGTCTTTATCATTATTGTATTTTAATTAGAAAGAAAAGAAGAAAAAAAAAAAAAACCATCCAAGTCCTATTATCTGTTATATGGTAAAATTACGTGAACGCCTTTTTTTTTTTTTTTTTTTTTTTTTTTTTAATAAAAAAGTATTTTCTAATGGTATCGTTTTTTTCTTTTTTTTTTCTTTTTCCTTTTTTTTTTTTTTTTTTTTTTTCTTTTTCTTGATAAAAATGAAAACCAAAGCAGAAGATAAGGTTCAATCGATATCTATACTTATGCGAAAAGAAATTGGAACGATTCGTAGAATTTTCTCTTTTCTTTTCTCTTTCTTCCTTTTTTTCCTTATCTAAGAAATTTTTCATTAGATCATTCTCTGATATAACTGATAACAATATATACCTATTCGAAATCGTTCGATTCCCATGTTCATTGACCATAATCCAGAACGGCAATCACGCGTTACGCCGTTCCTGACATTTTATCGATACAATCGTAAACTATAAAGCGCAAAATCTGCAGAGTAAGAATCGAAAAATACTGGTGGAAAGGGAAGTTTAGCAATAAATGTGAAAGGGGATGGGGCGGGATGGGTTGAGGAGGGGGGGAGCTTGGGAAGGAAAAGGGTATGGAACGAGCACACGGGAATGGAAATAAAGTGGATCCGAGTAGTGGACTGAGGATGGTTGAGCGACGGGTGGTGGTGGGGAGGGGAGTAACGGAAGAGAGAGAGAGAGAGAGAAAGAGAGAAGGGGAGAGGAAGAGGGAGGGATAGAGAGAACGGATTGGACTATGCTCTGGCCTGTGAAGATCGATTCGCTGATATCGAAGGACGAGAGACGCAAATAAATAAAAGGAAAAAAGAAAGAAAGAAAGAAAGAAAGAAAGAAAGAAAAAAAAAAAATGAAAAGTTCCGCACGTACATACGTGTATAGGTGCGACGTATGGTATCTATAAGCGTGTGTGCTGTACGTTCTCATATATTTCCTTACTCGAGACGTGAGTTACGTTTCTTTCAAAAGCCACGAACGGTAAACAGAAGCATTAAAAGCGGTTTCCTTGATCCTTCCTTCCTTTTTCTTTAGGTGATATTAGTCGGATAAAAGATAGTCGGCTTATTCGATCGTGGCTCGTATACGAACGAACAAGTGTAAAGATAGAAAAACGTTGGTAATAGATATGGAGTAAAAAAGAAAAAAGAAATTCTAACAATCGAAGAGGTCAGATACAAAAAGAAAAAAGAAGGAAAAAAGAAACAAAGAAATATACTACTAACAGACTATTAAACCTTTCGTATTTCGGTGAAAATGTTAAAAGCATTCTGAAAATTCGATAAACGATTCGGATCGATCCGATCGATCGATCGATCGATCGATTCCGAGAATTGCATAGAACTGTTTTACATGACGATATTACATGCTTGTTTATCTCACGAAAATGTTTACATCGGCATGGTAGCGTGAAAAATCTCGATTGGTGTTAATTCGCATTTTTAATCACATTGTGGTATTTTCGATAACAACATTCTCCATATTTTCAGAAATTGAGACGTGATATTTTTTCGTAACACGTATTTACATACATACGTACATATTGTTCTGTCCAATGTCACACGGTACATATATATATATATATATATATTTATATGTTTTGTAAAAGATGGTCGATCGTGGTAGCACGTTTCCGCTTGAATGGGAAAATTTAATTAAGTAAATGCAAATTGCACAGCCACGGAACGTTAGAAGAAAGTTAAATTCGTTAGGTAACTCGTATGTGTTCCTAGAATCTTACTGCGTTATGGACGACGCCATTGGGTGTCGCCTGGTCGTTCGTGCAATCTCTGAAAATATTCTTGCATTCGACCGAACGTAATATCGTTCTGTTCTCGACAACGAAATAACATTTTTAAAGCGCATGTAATCCGATCCAACACAAGATGCAAGACTTATTGCACGTACCTGTGCGATAGATAAGAGCTTGTTGTAATAAATATAAGAAATATATATAGATATATATAATATATAATATGATGTGTATATATATATATATATATGTACTCTCTCTCTCTCTCTCTCTTTCTCTTTCTCTTTCTCGCTCTCGTTCTCGTTCTCGTTCTCGTTCTCACTCTTTCTCAATCTCAATCTCAAAAATAATTCACCGAAGGAAATTTTTCCAAGAAAATTCTGCCACGTGTAATAAGTTTTTCGCCGATAGCAAAAATGTTTTTCATTTTTCCATTCTTTCGCGTAAAGTAGCGCGATATTTTCTTTTTCTTATTTTCTAAGAATTGCACGCGAGAATAAAGATGAGATATCATACCTGTATTATGAATCTAAACTACGTTACCCGTAATAATATTATCTCGATGGTTTTGCTCTTTTCAAATGTATGATAAATATAAATTATTTACTTTATGTTAATTATTTGAAACTCTATTGCATTTATACAGAAAGGTTAATCTTTAGTAATACCTTTCTGTTTCTCTTTCTATATCTCTCTTTCTCTCTCTCTCTCTCTCTCTCTCTTTCTATCTCTATCTCTTCTTTATTTCTTCTATTTAAATAATATTTAAAATATTTGTGATATTCAAGGATGATTTCTTTTAAATAATAATTGTTTATTTGTCGTAAAAAATAGAACACGTATATAATAAAACATTAATAATACTAATAAATTGAACATAGACAATTTAAAATCCTTTCATCTTACAAAATATGAATATTATTCGGGAACTTATAATACAATAACGAAATAGTATTGAAAGCATGCTTTTCTGCATGTAACATATACATATATATATATATATATATATATATATATATATATATATATACATACATACACAAAACTATTAAAGGCAAATATAACTACACGAAATATCAATAGTTTAATTGCGATAACGCGTCGTACGCATACATATTTCTCCTTTGTGAAGAAGATCATTGGTTTTACAATAAAATACGTTTGTAACACACATATAAACTTCTGTTATTATTATTTTTGGAATTTTCAAGTATAGAAAAGTACATGGATAAGTGATTTCAAACCTGTGGAATGTTACAGTTGTTTCTTTTTATCTCTCATGTTTGCATAATATTTTTTAAAACGTATTCGTCTCGTAGCACGATTATGTTCGTATTGTTTTATTCGCTTTAATACTCCCGCGGTTACATCTCAATAACAATTCTTCTCATGAAAATAGGTTAATGCAGCCTTAGGAGTTTTGATGACGATACGTAGTTAAAAGCTACGTTCTTTTTCTTATTTCTTATTTCTATCGTATTCTAACGCAATATGATAAAAATCTTTTATAACATTTCGCATTAAATTAAAATTTATTCTTTTTAATAAACAATTTAAAGGGGAAAGACAAAGACAGAGAAAGAA
>NC_060958.1:8600652-8615652 GCF_910589235.1 Vespa crabro | reverse complement strand
CGTTTAAAAAGTATGTCGACCGAGAGTTACTCAGCCCTTAATCCTTCGTCCTTTTAGCCCTTACGAACAAAGTAAACGACGTGGCTTTGTCGTTATGCGACAAAGAAAATGGCACGTACCTGCATATTATAGCTTGATAAAATCACGTTGAGCGTTAAGGAAAAAAGAAGCGTATTATTTCTCTCTTCTTCTTTCTCTTTCCTTTCTTCTTCTTATTCTTTTTCTTTTTTCTTTTTTTTTTGTTTTTCAAATCATTTCCAAAAAAAAAAAAAAAAGAAAAAAAAAAAAAGAAAAGGAAACGAAGAAAGAAAGAAAACAAATTTAAGTCTCGAAAAACGCAAGGAAGGGAAAGGGAAAATGAGAGAAGAGAGGACAAGGGAAGTCGATCGAAATCTTTAAGCGTTATTTTTTTCGTTTTCTTTCTTTCTTTCTTTCTTTCTTTTTCCTTCTTTTCTTTTTTTTTTTTTTTTTTTTTTACCACCGAGATTCACATTGCCTTACGATAGAATTTAATATAGAAAAATCTAACATGTTAAAAGAGCTTGTATTTCTATAGGATGTTTAGTCGTTACACGATGTTACTACGAATTGTTTGATGTTATAAGCTTTAACGGTTCAGTGAAACGGTACTCTACGTGATGCAGCATGTCGGCTGGCCGAGCACGAAACACGTAAAACTAGCATGTAGCAATCAGAACGAGATGAAGCATGAGTGGAACTGAAGAGTGAGAAACGAATGAGTGAGAGAGAAGGATGATGGGGGTGAGACAGAGATAGAGAAAGAGAGATAGAGAGATAGATAGATAGAGAGTGAGAGTGAGTGAGAGAGAGTGAGAGAGAGAGAGAGAGAGAGAGAGAGAGAGAGAAATGGGCGCGGCCGACCGCTGACGATTCGGATAGAAGAGGCGTTGAAATCAGAGAGCCTTCGGAAATTCGCTACATCGCAAAGCTATTGCGAAAAATCGCACGTCCTACTCTTGCAGATGTAACCTTTCCGCGTGCACACACACATACACACACACACATATATATATATATATATATAGATAGATATATAAATACCTGCATATACGGATACCGTGTGCATAGAAAATCGAGAAAATAGAGTGAGACTGGATCGTTTCGTTCTATGCTCGCTTCGATATTTAATTTTCCTTCTGTTTTACCAATGCCGGAAAAAAGAAAGAGAGAGAGAGAGAGAAAGAGAGAGAGAGACAGAGACAGAGAAGTTTATCTTTCGTTTGTCGGGGTCTACATTAGAACGTTTCGTTGAATCGAAAGCGTTGATTGGATTTGTGTTCGGAACGAATCGATGTCACTTGTGAAAATTTCCTTGTTACGTATAGCACATGTATTCCATTTAAATTTCTACTATAATTAGTATCTTCTCTCTCTCTCTCTCTCTCTCTCACTCTCTCTCTCCCTCCTTTCATATCTCTCTTCCTTTCATATCTTTCTATCAGTCAGATTAATTTTGATTTTCTTCAAAAAAGAATAATGAACGTCCGATGTATCCAATTTAAATCACCCATCCCTCCCCTTCTCTCTCTCTCTCTCTCTCTCTCTCTCTCTTCCTTTCCCCTTTACGTAGTTACAATATCTAGTTGTATTAATTTATTTGTTATCTGATAGCAAGAGATCCGGGGTCCAGTATCATTTATCTACATTTCTGGAAAAATCGTTTAGCTAAATGATTCGTTAACATCGTAGGGAAGGAGAGACGTTGGCACGTTTTTCTTTTTTCTTTTTTATTTGTTTATTTTTTTTTCTTTTTTTTCTTTTTTTTTTTTTTTTTTTTTTTTTTTATCGAGAATTACGTTCGAGTAAATTACGTTTCGTTAGTAAGTTCGTAATAAAAGTGAGAAGGACGATTTTAACGATAAGAAAAGCAACGGTAGGAGGAAATAAATGACCTCGTTATAAGACGCCTAACAGACGTACTGAACGATACATCAACTTGCGTGGGCGAAAAATGATCGTATAGAAAAATGTTATCATATATACCAAGTTAACCATTATCGTAATCTGACATTTTGTGTGTATTTACAATACACGCAAAACAAACAGTAGGTATAAGTACTTATCTGAACTAACTAAGTATAGTAAGAGATAGAAAAGAAAAGAAAAGAGAAGAAAAGAAAAGTGAAGGAAAGAAATGAAAGGTAAAAGTAAGGAAAAAGAAAAAGAAAAAGAATAAGAAGAAGGGAAACAGTGACGGATCGTTTCGTGGCAAGTTACCTTCATCTTTTTCTTTCATCTAATCATCTAATCTATATTTTTACTTACATACGTCGTTAAAAAAAAACAAAAAAAAAAAAAAAAAGTTGAAACGTCCAAGAACGAAGAGTTCGTTAGATCTCGTTAAACAAGTCTACTTTGTTAACTTCAACATTTACGAAAAATAACAAACTCATTGTATGACGATCGATTAATCTTCTATCGAATGACTTTCTCTCTCTCTCTCTCTCTCTCTCTCTCTCTCTCTCTCTCTCTCTCTCTATGCTTAATTAATCCATGTAGTATATTGAATAGTTCATCTTGTTTTTTCTTTTTTTTCTCTTTTCTTTTTCTTTTTTTTTCTCTTTTTTTTTCCTTTTTTTTTTTGTTGAACTCACTCGAAATGCACTTGTAACTTTCCTCATAATTTCATCGCAATTTAAAGTTGGTCTATTTCAGACGTAATCGATTTGCTAGCGATACACTGAGAAATTTCCGTCAACGATAAAGCATACAATCGATTGACAAGTATGAGTCTCTCTCTCTCTCTCTCTCTCTCTCTATCTCTATCTCTATCTCTCGCACAAATTGTTTCGATAAACTTATTTGTTCTCATTCCAATGTGTAAACTTGAAAGAAATGTAATAGAATGATTAAATAGAAATGGAAAGTACTTTAAATACGAGACGTTAAATCAATCGATGAAGATTAACGAATTCCATTTAGGTTCATACGATTTTAAACGATTACGAACTAAGAAATTGCTATAAGGAATAATGGAATTACGCGAGAGATTATTCAATTTTTGGATCAAATGTCGCGAATGAAAAGGAATATATATTTTGATTGTTAAGGAAAAGGGAATTGAATTGAAATATTTATCGAATATAACTTCCTCTTGATATTAAAGAGAATTAATATACATACATACATACATACATACATACATACATGCATACATATATACGTACATACATATATACACAGATACGTATCTATGTTTACGTATATACATAAATATTCGAGTTTGATATTTTCTTCGTAAACGTTATATTGGTCAAAGAGAAATGAATATCTCGAAAAGCATTATGTATAGGGCATAACATTTGGAATTTAAACGTTTCAGTTGTATTTTAACGATCGCCATCCATTTAATTTATTTCAATTGAATGAAAGTGTTCGAAAGTGTACGATTTATTAAAACTTTCGTTTTAAATCACTAACAATGTTTCGTTGCAAAATAAATTTGTCGTATCGAAAGAGATCATTGCGATCTTAAAATTATGATATTAGTCTTGCAATAAGATAGGGACATCTGACGATTAAATGAAGGGATTTCTGATTATGAAAGAAAAATTGATGGCCATATAAAACTTTTGAAAATGTCGTCATTATCGTAGTCGTTGTGATAGTCGTCGTTGATATCGTCGTTGACGTTGTCGTTGTCGTCGTCGTCGTTGCCGTCATACGTACCATTAGCTTTACGATCAGTAACGAGAACGCATTTTCCACTCGTTAGTATCAGTGACGTATAATAACAATCACGTTGGTAACCTAAATACCATTGAATCCTCTTGACGACAGAATTACAATGAAATTTCTGGCATTAACGAGGAAGAACTAGCTCGTCCCGTTGATCTTTAAAGAGTACGATTCGGTTTACTAAGGTAATAACTTATGATATTTGGTGAATCTAACCGAACGAATTCCATTTTTCATCGTCGAAGTAGCATCATATACCAAAACTTATGACATCCAATTTACTGTGTTTCTTTGCCAGCTGATATTCTCATGAGTGAACGTGTTTCCTGTGTTTGTATGTACGAAAAACGAAGGCAAAAAGAAAAGCTTAGTGACTTTCTCTCTCTCTCTCTCTCTCTCTCTTTCTTTCTTTCTTTCTTTCTTTCTTTCTTTCTTTCTTTCTTTCTTTCTTTCTTTCTCTCTTTCTGTCTTCATTCATACGGATTTATCCCAGTAGTTAGCTAAAAAAGAAAAGATTACCGAGGTGTGAAAGATGGAAAATGCATTGCAAGCAGAAAAAGAGGCTTAACAGTTTCTCTCTCTCTCTCTGTCTCTCTCTCTCTCTCTCTTTCTCTCTTTTTTCTCCCTTTTTCTGTCTTTCTCTTTAACAAAATCCCACGAAACGCATACGTCCATTTAAAACAACAAAAATCGGGTTGAGTAACGTTTTCATACCTCTCTCTCTCTCTCTCTCTTTTTTTCTACAACAAAACGAGTTAATTATCTCGAATGAGAAGAAGAAGACAAAGAGAGAGAGAGAGAGAGAGAGAGAGAGAGAGAGAGAGAGAGAGAGAGAGAGAAGGATTGAAAGGAATGAGAAATTTAAGAGCTCCATAAAGAAAAAAAAAAAGAAGAAAAAAAAACAGAAAAAACGGAACGAGAATGAAAAAGAAATGAATGTTTTGCCACCAAAGTCTTATGTTTGTTCGAAACAATACTACGTCGAATCCACGGACGATTGCATTTAAAATAGAAATGGATAACGTAACAGTCTAGTAAACCGGGTATGCGTTCTCGGTTAAAGTAGACGTGCTCGCTTACTGAAGATGTCAGACGCTTGCAGGATGTTATTGGATCACACTTTGTTCGAATGCACAATTCAAATGTTACGTTCACGTGTGTATACTACGTGTACTTTATCGTAGGTAAAACGTAGAGAAGATTTATCGATCGCAAAACGTGGGACAATTTTTAAAAATTTTTTTGTAGAAAAGAAAAGAAAAGGAAGAAAAAAAAATTCGAGGGAGGCGAATAAAAAGAGAGAAAGAGAGAGAGAGAGAGAGAGAGAGAGAGAGAGAGAGAGAGAGATGTGGTACGATAAAATCAGAGTAGACGTCCGATGTTATATTATCGTTAAAAAAAGGGATCGTTGAATTGGTTGATGGATTATAGAAGCAGAATCGAGAATGAAAAGAAGAAAAGAAATAGAGAAAGATTATGCGAAACGCATGGAATTGGAGCTTCATTAAATCGCAAAGTCCATCAAGTCTGTCAGAGTAGAGTAAGATATTCTTACCTACCTACCTACCTACCTACCTACCTATCTACCTACCTACCTACCTACCTACCTACCATTCGTCTTCGATATCTTTTGGGTGTATGTTGGATAGACCAAATTCGAGATCTACGATATCTCATGGGTTAATACTTTTCTCTTATTTCAGTTCTCTTCTCGTCCGTAAGATAATCTAAGTCTGACTCGTAAGACGAATTATGGACTTTGGTAGAAATGAATTATGTTCCTGCATGCCAAACGACTTCCTTGAAATTTATGAAAACTATCTATAGATATCTGTACGTAATAAAATACTTATACGATAGATTAAATGTATGAAAATTAGTTAGGACGAGTGTGAATAAAATTCTTCATGGTCCATTGAAACCTAAACCTCAACCCTAGTTGAGGTTTTGCGGTTGGATTACTTCCGCTTTAGATATCCGTCGGTAACCTCGAGTTAAAAGACTCTACTGGTTCGATAATCTTTGAAATATTTATCTTCCTTTCTCTCGGCCTTTCTCTCGGCCTTTCTCTCTCCCTTTCTCTTTCTCTCTCTCTCTCTCTCTCTCTCTCTCTCTCTCTCTTTCTCTCTTTTACTCTTCCTCTCTGATTTTACGATAAATTAACGTGCATCTCAAGAAAACCGCTATTTTCTTCGGGCAACCACGAAATAACGATGGTTTTCCTCTTTCACACAAGGATATCATACACCGACGTTTTACCTAAATATTTATTTTTTTGTCTTAGACCGTTCGTAAAACATTAACGAGTCTCAACGTCGTTTAAGGTATCAAGATTTTGGACGTTCTTTTTAACGAGAAATTAAAGTAACGATCATCTTTGGTAGATATTCTCTCTCTTTCTTTTTCTCTTTTTCTCTCGTTCGAAACATTAAAGTTCTCTATCTTTCAACTGTTACGATATCGTTCTGTAGTTATTATATTTTCTCTATGTTATAATTATACTTTAATTGTCTTTACTTTTCAAGTACGTAGAAACTCGACAAAGATAAGGAACGAATGTTCCTTGTTATTTTTTTGGTAGAAATGTGTTTGTTTTTATTTTTTTTTTTGGTAGAAATGCGCGATAATTCTTTTTCTTTTCTTTTTTTCTTTTTTATTCTTTATTTCCTTTTCCTTTTTTGTCCTTTTTTCTTTTTTTTTCCGTGTCGAACTCTTAACGAATGATATCCTCGAAACGAAAAATAATGATGCTTTTTAGAAAATACATACATACATACAGATATACGTTTGAAAGAAGGGAAAGAGAGATAGATAGATAGATAGAGAGAGAGAGAGAGAGAGAGAAGGAAACAGTAATAAAAAAAAAAGAGAGAACAAAATATACCGACGTTGCAAGCGTATTTTTTCTGTTTCTTCTTTTTTCTTTCTTTCTTTTTTTTTTTCATTATTCATACAAGCCGACTCTCATAAAACCTTAGACTTTTTTTTTTATTTTTATTTTTCTTTTTTTTTCTTTTTTTTCTTTTTTTTTTTCTTTTTTTTTTTGACAGATAGTACGCATCACGTTTTACCCTTTCCACTAATAAAAATATTACGATTCTGAATATCGTACTTGACGAGGCGAATAAAGATCTTTTATCGATGTTAGATCAGCTTGAGCT
Organism: Vespa crabro; assembly: GCF_910589235.1. Lineage (NCBI taxonomy): Eukaryota > Metazoa > Arthropoda > Insecta > Hymenoptera > Vespidae > Vespa > Vespa crabro. The sequence continues at coordinate 8,608,792 of NC_060958.1, read as the reverse complement.
CTCGTAGAGCTGCTATTAAATCGTAATTTATCATTCGATAAAAATCCTCGACAATGTTAAATATTGAATTTTGAATTTTGATTATATTCGAATTGATTATAATTCTCTGAAAGGAAGTAAGTAATTAATTATTTACGAAAGAATCGAGTAAATAATAATTAAAGAAATTGAAAAAACGTTTTTTTTCTTTTTTTTTTTTTTTTTGAACATTTTTTCAAAGGATATTTTTTGAAAAGTAATCACATCATCTGAATAGACCGGAAATATATTGTGAAAAGAGAATTTATAATAGATATGCGTTTGTTTCGGATCGTACATAATTTGGATAAAAAAAAAAAATAAAATAAAATAATAAAAGAAAAAGAAAGAAAAGAAAAGAAAAAAAATGTGTCCTGCGACGATGATTTTTTCTGATTTCATTGAGAACAAAAGAATAACCAACGGAGTAAAAATTTAAAGAATGAGCTCAGGTTCGTACAATGAGACTTATTTGATAATGTTAAATTCATTAAAATGATCGATTAGAATTTCGTTAGGTTTAACATCTTGTTATTACTATTGAATATGTTACCATTCGTACGTTAAGATATTGGGCGGGATGCCAGGAACGAGACTTGACGACGACGACGTAACGACGACAACGACGACGACGACAACGACGTAACGACGACGACAACGACGACGACGACAACAACTACGAAAAAAGTACTTCGAATTTTATGAGCTAACCACGTTTTTGTGATCTCAGAAAAATGTGCCAGTATCTTTCCCATATTCCGTAAGTATAACACAAAGTAAGAAGTAAGAAGAAAAATCAATGATTTCATCTTCGTCATTCGTCTTACCCTTATTCATATTTTTTCTCTCTCTCTCTCTCTCACTCTTTCTCTCTCTCTCTCTTTTTCTCTTTCCCATTCACAATTTTTTTCCTTTTTCTTTTTTTCTTTTTTTGTAAAAAAAGTTTGATGCCGTTAAATTCCTTCTTTCGATTTCTCAAAGAAGGAAATCGTGAGAACGATTCGCTTCTCGATGCCAAAGGAAAATAATGTATCCAGTTTCCGTGGTGAGCTCGTATTTACGCTTCGGTTAATGTCCCGGAAGCATGGAAACAACATGTAGGTTGTTCTCTTACCATCGAAGCATCGTGAAAGAGAAAGAAAGAGAGAGAGAGAGAGAGAGAGAGAGAGAGAGAGAGAGAGAGAGAGAGAGAGTGAAAAAAGATAAAAAGGAGATAGAGATAGAGGAAAAAGAATGAGAGAAAGAGAAAAGGGGGAAAAGGATCAAGTCAAGCGTGGCAGTTGAGTTAAGGGATTGGAAAGTTAAAGAGAAGAAAATTGCTGAATGACAAAGTGAAGGAAAGAATGGAATACTTATTTTCTTTCGAGTAGCTATTAAGAAAAACTCAATCTCTCATTCTCTCTCTCTAAAAAGGAATTTAACTTCGATCGTATATTCTTGATAATATGTTTCTTATCGTATCGAAACGCATTGGATATAATTGAACTCGAAGCAACGTGGAAGCGTATGCGAGATCAAACGAACGACTCGTGATACTCAGGTTGATTAACGCCGAGGGTTCGTTCACCTATGATATGTAGAATAGTAGACGATTTTGAGGGAAGTAACAGAGAGATAGAGGTGGTGGATAAACGTGGTGAGAAGGTGAAAAGAGCCGTGGGATGTGTCAAAGCGGATTTCGATGCGCTCTTCCTCCCCTCCTTCCCACCGTCCCCATCTCCCCGTCTTTCTCGACCTGCCTATATTTTATTCATGGACCGGTTAACGGATATGAAAGAGCGAAAGCTGGATCGAAGCTAAAAAAGGATAGACAGGACTCGTCACTTTTTTTACATTTTATTGCTTGCTGAACTCCTCTACCTCACTCTCTCTCACTCTCTCTCTCTCTCTTTCTCTCTCTCTCCCTCTTTTTCTCATCTTCGTGAGGAATAAACGAAGAAAGAAAGAGGAAGATATAGAGAGATAGAGTACACAGAGAGAAAGAGAGAGAGAGAGAGAGAGAGAGAGGGATAGGGAAAGAGAGAGACTATTGTCTTGCAAAGTAGCATACCACCCGATAGTCGAGCTCGGTACGCCTATGCAATGTCATCAATCAAGGCGGTTTCAGCTTCGACGGACAACAATGAGAATACCGTCGCACGATCCGTGAAGCCATCGATCGAGCTTGATCGATCTTCTTCGTCTACTGTATCCGCATCAAGCAACGATCCTGGATTCCCCCGTTGGATTCCACGGATACAACAACGTAGACTTGGCTCAGGATGGTTAATGCGTTGATCAGACGATCGAGGTGCCGCAAATATAAAGATCTTTTACGATGTTCAATGTTTGATCTCGATACGAATTCGTATAACATCAAAGGATCATCGATTATCTTTATCTTATTTTATCTTATTTCTTATCAAGAAAATGATTTTTCCCCTTTTTATCGATCTCGTTTTATGTTTGATACGAGATTAATCATAATGTCGTGATTAATTCTAATGAAATTATTGTATAAAATGTAATCACATAAAGAATGTTAGTTCGTGAACACGTAAATATTTCTTTTTATATCATTCTCTCTCTCTCTCTCTCTCTCTCTCTCTCTCTCTCTCTCTCTCTCTCTCTGTCTCCCTTTCTCTTCCGTCTCGTGAACTTTTTTGGTTTAGATTTATCGAACCTTAAACCTCTAGGGACTAACGTGCACATTGCTAAAATATTTTCTAGAAGCGTAGGACTTATGAGCTCGCGTTAACAAGAAACATGTTTCCAGAGGACGTACATATTACCGACAACAAAATCGTTCATGTCATGGTCGCTTTCTGCCAAGGGGGATGGATATATCTATAGATATATAGAAACTATATGCGTAGACATTATTCTACGTGGCGTTTTCGTATTAGAAACAAACAAATCCCTTGGAAAATCCCAGTTTGCGTTTTGTCTCTCGAAGAGAAACAACACTCGACCGTGGACTTTCGGCCAACGAGTATAGTAATACTGACAAACGGACGTTGTTAAAGGCATAGAAGAGGGGATGGGAGGGGAGGGGAGGGGTGGAATGGAAAGAGCAGCAGGAGGAGGAGAAGAAGAAACTTCCCTTTAACTCGTAAGATATACCAAAGAACTTCGCTTTGCCACAACGTTTTTGAGATAAAACTGTTTTAGAGAGTTTATTAAAACCTCCCTATTACCATAATCCCGTTCTTTACTTTAAATCTTCTTACTTTATGTACTTCCACGTCGTTAGCTTTTGACGTATCATATTATGTCTACACCATGTGGTTAAATCGAGTCTTACCTTCATTCGCCCATTTCACTGTTCTAACGTTTTACACGTTCAATTTTCATCTTATTTCAAATGAGTTTCAATTTAATATTGACCGAAACAATCACTTTTATCGTAAAAATTTACGTAATTTTTAATTGAAATGATGTTTTTTTTCTTTCTTTTTTTTTCTTTTTTTTTTCCCCCCCCTTGGAGAGTTTAAATTATAATTTCGATGAAAAGGATAAAAATATGTTTTCTTTTTTTACTTGTCTATTTTATTTATTTATTTATTTATTTATTTTTTTTTTTGTCTTTTTTCTTTTGAAGTTAAGAGGAACGTCTTGTATCAAACACTTTTTGAAAGCATCATAGATATATATAGAAAGAGAAAGAGAGAGGGAGAGAGAGAGAAAACTGGGGACTAAATCAACGCTTTTAGAAAAGATCGTGGAATGCACTTTGCGAAAAACGTATGTGTGATACGAAATAAAGAGCACTTAGCTCGAATCTATTCAAGTAACAAAAATTTATTTAAAAAACAATTGTTCGACAATAAGAGTACGTTTCGTATCTTTTTTTTTCCTCTCTCTCTCTCTCTCTCTCTCTCTCTCTCTCTCTCTCCCTCTCTCTTTGATATTTTTACTTTTTCACCTTTTTCTTTTTCTTTGCTTTTTTTTTGTCTTTTCTTTTTTTATTTTTTCTTTGATTATTCTCAGTTATTGTTGTTTCAATTTTTTTTTTTTTTTTCATTAAGTCGGTACTCTCGAAAAATTAATTTTTCAACTTTTCATCGAATCTGATCGGTAAGCTTACCTTTTTCTTTAGATTTTTCTTATCGCAATTTTTCTTATCGCAATTTACCTTTTGTCTCTCTCACTCACTCACTTTCTCTCTCTCTCTCTCTCTCTCTCTCTCATTTTTGTTTTATTGTTCGTTAAAGAAAAAATGAATAATAAAGTTATCGGCTAAGACCGGGAGCTACGATTAATACTTCGTAAAACTTTAGAAAAGAAATTCTTAGGGAGAATTTTTCTTCGACGTATTTTCGATAAAATACAATACGCCTTCTCGAGACTTTATCCTTTGAATGGAAAAGAAAGAAATAAACGTGGCAATAGTTAAAGGATCCTCGTGAAAACTGGTGTTGGAGATAACGAATGCAGTTGAGTTCTGGTTGTCGTATAAATTTATTTAAACGAAGCTCTTCGATAACGACACTTGAAACGCAAAGACAGCGACAGAATATCTCTCTCTCTCTCTCTCTCTCTCTCTCTCTTTCTCTCTTTCTCCCTTTTTTTCTCCCTTTCATTCTTTCCTTCTCTATCCATTTCTCTTCGTTCGACTTCGCTTGACATTCGACCCCATTAATTTTTCAACCGATCAACAATCCAACCACTACCATTTGCTTCTCTCTCTCTCTCTCTCTTTTTCTTTTTCTCCCTCATCGTCTTCATAGCTTCTCCCATTTATTCATTTCTTCGATGAGCTCTCGATTATCCCATTGTGTCTTCCAGTATCTTTTAACTTTTATCGAGCTACCTGTCGTGAAAAAAAAAAAAAAAAGAAGAAAAAAAGATTAAAAAAAGAATCTAATCTAAAGAATTTCAGGCTGGAAAAACTTTCTCAAACCGCAAGCAAAAAAGTTAGCTCTTTTTAACTCCCTTTCTCTCGTTAATCTCACAATCTCTCTCTCTCTCTCTCTCTCTCTCTCTCTCTCTTCATTCGTATTATATTGTATTCGAATAAACGGTCGGCGATTACAAAAAAAAAAAAAAGAAATAATAATAAAAGAAGGAATAGAAAAAAAGAATTTAAGCAAAAAAAGATCAGTCGATTAAAAAGGGACGCGATAGCGTGGCGCTCGAAAAAGACTGTTTTAAATAAATTTACATATCAATTCGTGGAATTAAGCGAGGCATTATCGTGCTATGTATAATCTATTTCGTCGTGCATTATATCGACGAAAGCGAGTAATTGTGCGAAATAACCCGAAGCTGACCGAGCTTTTAAAGATTTAATCTCTCTGCCGTTCCGCAAACGAAATTATTTTTACACTTCAGAGAAAGAGAAAGAGAAAAAGAGAGCAAGAATAGAGAGAGAGAGAGAGAGAGAGAGAGAGAGAGAAAAGCAGAGTATCGTCAGAAAAAAAGAGTACATAAACAATATTACGATTATATAAATTCGAAATACGTTTTTGGCTAAGGATATATCGATCGTACTAACTAAAATAACCCCTGATTGTAATTATTTCTATTGAAAAGATAGCTAAATGAAACGAGAACGTTTAATCGATCCCAAAAGTCTCGTAAAGTTTATCAATGCTGTATCAGCAAATAAAGACCGGTGAATAATTCGTTTGGTTGTTTCAACTATCTTTGTCACGATACGTATAAAAAGAAAGAAAGAAAGAAAGAAGGAAAGACAGATAGAATAATTGATGTAACGTTAATTAATGGAATTAACAATTTGTTTGTATTTGTACAGCTGTTATCTTCAATGTATGTCTAATATATTATATGAATATAGATACTCGTAATCGTCGCTCGTTGTGTATTGTACATCAAATTTATTTACGAGTCTAGAATAACTCTACTTCATGAAGTATGTTAGAAACTCATTCTATATATATATATATATGTGCATACATATGTAAGTATGTGAGATATAAATTGGATTGCATGATATCATTCTCCTGAGAAAAAAAAAAGGTCAGAGAAAAAAAGGAAAAGTATAATATGAGAAAAGAAAGGAAAAAAAAAAGAAAAGAAAAGAAAAAAAAAATTGAAAGTGACAGATTCAACGAGCTTGGAAAATAGATAAGGTCGAAGAGTTATTTATTTTCTGCGCGCTCTCATTCACGAATATTTTCTCTTTTCCTTCTTCACGTGGATCGCTCGAAGTCAGAAGAAAATTTTAAAAACGAAAAAGTAAAGGAGACATTCGAGCGAAAGATCGATTCGATCTTTCAAGAAAACTCATCCCTACGATTTTTCCTCCCATAGAAAATCGATCACTTTCTCCTTCGGGAAAGAACATTCACCCTTATTTCTTCTTTCCTCCTTCTCCTCCCCATCCCCCTTCTCTCTCTCTCTCTCTCTCTCTCTCTCTCTCGATATGCGAAGTCGAAAATTGTCGGACATAGAATGTGAAGATGGGAGAAAATAAAAAAAAAAAAATAAATAAATAAATAAAATAAAGAAATATACGAAAGTTGATGCGATAAAATCTAGAAGATATTTTTCCACTTCATTTTTCTTTCTTCTTTTCCTTATTTCTCTTTTCTCAAATTGAAAACTATACGTAAGCTCGTTTTTATTTATTGCGCCTGACGATTTCGCCGGAAAAGTTTAGATTTCATTTCGTCCCTCGGATTTATTGGCATTTTCTTTATCGTTACGCCACACGGCTTACGTCGCGAGAATGAAGCTATCAAAATATTCTTTATATCTAGACCATACGGTTTAAAGATTTTTGTTTCCCTTTAAAAGAACACGTCAAGTTTTGATTTCATTTCGTTCCACTAACCGTATCATTATAATAACATAGTTCTAGTAAATTTATCCTGGTTTTTTTTTTTTTTGTTTTTTTATTAAAATATAATTACCTAAATGTTGTTTAACAAACGTATTATAAAGTACGACATGGACAAATTATAATATATGTCCAGATGATTTTATCCATAAAATTGTTATTTAATATACAAAAATATTTTGTATGACGTCATAGGATAATACATTATAATGATAATTATACGGTGACCTCGTAGAGCCTAGAAAAAGAGACAGAGAGAGAATATGAGATTCTATATAAAAATGCAAATAATAATAATATTCAAAGGATTCTTCAAGATCATCGTAAAGACAAATAATTATCAGTACGATGTGTAGATGACATCGTACGCTACATCATTCATTTAAAATATTTCTCTTTGTGTACAATACTCGGATAAACAATCATATATATATATAATATTATAGATCTTCAATTAATCGTGAGTAACAGCTGAAAGATTTTCAACGAATGAGAAGTGCAATGACACGGAAATATCCAATTTACGAGAGTGAGTAGAAATCCTTATGGTCATCGTTATCGCTTTCGGACGATAACATTTTCGTAAGAGGAGAACGAGAGATGGGGAATGATAGAGAAAGAAAGAGAGAAAGAGTGAGAGAGAAAGAGATAGAAAGAGGAACGATAAAAGGGAACGAAACGAAGACCTTTATGTCATGAACTATCGTGCCATGAGGTAGAAACAACGATGAAACTACCTCCCAACTGATATTGATCTCTCTCTCTCTCTCTCTCTCTCTCTCTGTCTGTCTGTATATGTGTGTGGTGTCTATCTCTGTCTCTCTCTGTCTCTCTCTGTCTCTTTCTGTCTCTCTCTCTTCTCCTACCTCTCTCTGTCTCTCTTTATCTTTCTAACGATAACTAGCTCGATGAAGCACTCGTTTCGATGAAACGGCTCATTAATACAATTAAGCTGTGATAAAAACGAGCACTGGCACCGTGCAATGAATATCACGATGAATTTTATGACGATACCATTTTTTTTTTTTTTTTTTTTTTTTTTTTTTTAACGAACCATCGACCAATTGAATTTCATAGTAACAAGATTCTCATGGATAAATAGAGATAGAGAATAAAGGGAAAGATGGCGAGGAGTGAGGGAGGGGGAGGGGGAACTAGTGGAGAGAGGGATTTATTTTTGATAAATTATACATCGCGTATCGGAATATTTGTCGTCGAGGCGTGGTTCCAATTTATCCTTAAGAAATATTGCTTTTCACTTTATCGTGTTACGCTGATAGTGAACCGACGTATCCAGAATTTATTGCAATCGATATATATATACATATATATATACAT
>NC_060958.1:8568152-8595652 GCF_910589235.1 Vespa crabro | reverse complement strand
TGCAAAAGCTTTCTCGAGTAAAAGGATGCGAGTTAGTAATTGATCAGACCTACGTCATCGCATTTGACAACTAGTCATCTCTTTTGGTGGATATATATATATGTATGTATGTATGTATGCATACGTATGTATGTATGTATGTATGTATGTATATATATATATATATATATATATATATATATATATATATATATATATACAAAACACCGTAAATATACCGAAAGTCAATGGAGTAAGTAGTAAGACGTAGAGAAGGGCATACACGCGAGAAACCCGCCACCTGTTGCCATGGCTACCGAGGGCAACAGCCTTCAGCTATGCTTTAAAAGCTATTCTTGATCGAAATTTCGACCTACTTTCGTTGATCACAGACACATTGATTTATAACAATACGATGAATACAATGACGTTGTTTTATACAGCTAAACGATTCATTTCAATAGAAATAATATATATATGTATATATATGCTTTCTTAATAATAGATATACGATCATTTTCAAAAGTCACGATTTTTAATGTTTCAAATTTAATGTTTCATTGTTTCTATTTTGGTTTCCTTTTTTTTTTTTTTTTTTTTCAAATAACATTTTTCAATCGTTCGCCGATTGAAAAAAAAAACAAAAAAGAAAAAGAAAGAAAACCGAGAAAATGTGGTATCGATAATAATATATAAAATCGTTGTTACCTTCGACATTATTTTTTTTTTTTTTTTTTTTTTTTTTTTCTTCATTGATTGGATTTCCTTCATAAGTGCTACTACTCAATCGCGTTGAATAGCAACGGTGAAAAAACAAAAAAAAGGAAAAATAGAAAAAAAAAGAAAGAAAGAAAAATCATCAACGAATATTATTGAAAACGTCTGCGATGAAATCGATTTATTCTCTTAATTACGTATCTCAGTTAGAGCGCATACGACCGACCTCCCCTCTTGAGTTTCCTCATATGTCCTTCATCAATTGACTCCATCAATGCGTGAATAGACGCAATTCACCTGTCTACTTTAGCCCCACAGTGCAATCAGGATCCGATTGACAAGAATGAAGACATAGTTTTACGCCTCGTTTATCTTTCAATATCGTTTTCTGGGATTCGCGAGAATGGAAGTACAGAAAGAAAAACAAAAAAAAAAACAAAAAAAAGAAAAAAAGAAGAAACATAAAACAAAAGAAAGGAAAAAAGCAAAAAATCGTTCTTCTTTCGAATTTGTGGCAAAAAAAAAAAAAGAAAAGAAAAAAAAAGGAAAGCAAAGGAAAAGAGAAAATGATCATTCCTTTTGTACCATTTTTTTTTTTTTGTTTTGTTTTTCTTTTTTCTTCTGTACGCATTAAAGCGCATTAAAATTTACGAAGAACGACGTTCGTTGAGTTTCGTAAAGAGAAAAAAAAAAAAGAAAAAAAAAAAAATAATAAAAAAAGAATAAAAATATAAATAAAAAATAAAAAAAAAAAAAAAAAGAAAGGAAACAAACAAAGCCGGATCCATGAGGAAAAATTTTAATTCAGAAATTTCAGATGGTATAACTGACAAACGGAATATTCCCAAATAGAAACAATTTAATACGAATCGTAAATTTTAACGATGCTTTATCGATGCATCGTTGAATCTGTCCTTTTGGTGAAACGTCATTGGCAATTTAACGATCGACCCCATGTATTAACGACTTAGATATATGAAATAATAGAACCCATTTTTGCGCTAATGTTACGTATTATCGAGTGGGATGACATAAAAGGAAGTTGATACGATTAAAATCTCGTTTGAACTTTTACAACGTCATTATTGAGAGCTTCCTTAGAATAGAAATAATTCATTTTATGTACTTAAATTTTTTATGTATTTAATATTTTATGTATTTAAATATCTATATGTACGTTAATATCTATATGATTAATGATGTTAATTAACGTTGTATAGTTGAAAAAGGATTGATTTCTATTCGATCGATCGTTCACAAAGTTAGATACAATTAAATTACAATTTACAGAATTGTAATTTCTTTTCTTTTTTTTTTTTCTTTCTTTCTTTCTCTCCTTTGTATCGTACGAACGTTTAAAAAAATATCATCGTCGTAGAAACCAATAATGTCTCGCAAACTATATACGAATTCGTCTATCATTGAACTTGAGCTCGTTTGTACAATCGAAAATGTTCGAACGAAAGAACGAACGAACAAACGAGAGAAAGACAGTGACAATCAGAGAGACAGAGAGAGAGAGAGAGAGAGAGAGAGAGAAAGAGAGAGAACTATTCGTTAAATTGTCTGTTTATAACGTAGAGATGCAACGTGTAAACGAAATAATGGAAATTGCTTTGAGCGTTTGCGGCAATAGTTACCTCTATCCTTCTAACGAGAATAGAATACTTCAATGCATTTCGTTCTATCACGAAATATCTCATTAGATAGATACATCTTGTCTTGGTGTACCGAATTGTAATACGTTTTATGTACTTTCATTCGTTCTCTAACGTTGGTCATAAAGTTTCATTACCTATTGGAGAATTCATTTGATTCATTTCGTTACTACGAAAGATATTAGAAGGGAAATTTAATCCGTAAGTAATTCTGTAAGTAGCACGCCGCTCGATGAGATACGAAAGGGAAGGAAATGAAGGAAGGAAGGAAGGAAGGAAGGAAGGAAGGAACGAACGAACGAATGCACGAGAAGAGGAAGCAAAAAAGAAAGAAAGAAAGAAAGAAAAAAAAAGAAAAGAAAAGAAGAGAGAAAATAAGAAAAGGAATGAGAATAACGGGTACGAGTATAAAAGCCAATAAGACGATCCTATCGTAAAAGTCCGTAGGAGATTATTCGCCTATGAGATCGTGAAATCCTAAGAAATTGGCATAAGGTACTGTCCCTTTCGAAAGGAATGAGAATAATACGAATAAATGCATCCATAAAGTCCGACATAAATTCTTCCTGAGTGAACGAGCCGAGAATCGAGGAAGTAAAGGGATGAACTTTATGTGAAACGATAGGAGTTGCTCTCTTCATATAACCAACAATATGCTTTCCCTGTGGTTATTCAACGATCGTCTGTCTCCTTGTCTTTTTAGTCCTTGTATCTAGGCCTTAACCATACAATCCCATTTTGATCTCGTTTTTCCATGGAAACGAGAACAGTACATTCTTATCCTGGCATCGTCTTTATCTATCCATCATTTCCCTTCTTCTTTTATTACATACATTATTCCATTTATACCGTCTTTCCTTCTTTCTTCTTCTTCTTCTTCTTCTTCTTCTTCTTCTTCTTCTTCTTCTTCTTCTTTTTTTTTCTTTTTCTTCTTTTCATTTCAATCACTTTTTCTCTCAATTCCTTTCATCATCGATATGTATAATATTCATTTTTATAACTTGTTATTCTCGTAAAATTATAATTAATATTTATTGATTGCAAATTTTTTTATAATTAATAAAAATTAAAATATTTGACGAAATTATTATAAGCGAAAGTTCAAATATAATCAAAGAAATCTGTTTAAAACAAAATATATTTGACGAAAGCACATTGTTTGTTTTGCCAATGGCTTTTGATACAGACATATATATGTATACGTGTTTACATACATACATATATATACATACATATATATATATACATACATACATAGTATATTTTTTTTCTCATTATCATATTTTTTTCGTTTCTCTCTTTTTTTTTTTGTTTTCTCTTTCTCTCTCTCTCTCTATCTTTTTTACATCTCATTAATACGATCTCTCGCTTATTAATCATACACATCTCTTACGACATTTGTAACATTTCTATTCTTCGTTTATCAATCGATGTTATCAGTTTAATTTTGGATATTTCAACTTTAACATCCACCAAACTCGTCGTATCTCGTTCTTCGTTCAATGATATCATCTCGTTCTCGCGAGACATATCTTTTCTACTCTTCACATTCATACTATCCTTTTCCACCTCCCCCTCCCCCTTCCCTATCCTTTTCGAGGACTTTTCTCTCGGTTTTCTGTTTCGGTACACTCTTCAAACTTTATATCTCCATCCATATGTATGTATGTTCTTTTCATACATTTTTCATGGCTATCGGACTTCTTCTTTTTTTTTTCCTTTTTTTTCTTTTTTTTTTTTTTTAAGTTTTACCCGCCAACAAGTTGGAAATATCCTACGAGACGATATAATGGTGGTTTAGGCATATCTTCTGCCGTATTCGTGTAACAATCGTATCTACTTTTTTTCTTCCTTCTTCCGCGGGAATAAGAAGGGGACAAAAAAAAAGAAAAAAAGAAAGAAGAAAAAAAAAAAAACAAAAAGAAAAAAAAAGAGAGAGAGAAAAGATAAACTCCAAATCGATGATATCGATTTTTAATTCGAAGAAACTTTATACGTTTTATAAAGTGTTTACACTTTATTTAATTCCATATCAACTGAATAATAATCTCAATTTAAATATTACAAGATAAAATATTTATCTGTTAATTTAAATTCATTTTACATATCTTCACGTTGATCCATTAAAGACACGCCACTTTATATCGCACTTTGCACAAATGATATAACATTATCGTTGATTTAACCGGTCTAAATGTATCCCAAGGAGTTAAGTATATTCGAAAAGATATGAGGGGGGAGACGGGTGGGGGGATTGAGGTGGGTTATACTTTGTACGTCCTTGAATACGTTCTTTCGTTTCATTTAAATTCGCGCATTTACAACGACAGGAGATCATTCATGAAATTATGAATTTAAATCGATCGTACGTACTCTAATACATGTATGTATTTATGTATCTATGTAACGTGACATATATGTGTTAAAGCGCATTTAGAAGAATTATTGCTATTGTTTCTTCCTCTCTCTCTCTCTCTCTCTCTCTTAAGCCACTTTACGAAGTGGATACCTCGTATCGTGTCCTTATCGAAAATCCATGCTAGAGGCTTTTCTATCAGGATGCAAGTGACGCAGCTGCAGTTGTATATCAATTTACAGGAGCCACCGTGGCGCACCCTGGAATTGGATACAATGGCGCCGGCTACAAGGGATATCTACTTCTAACGAGAGTCCCTTTAACGAGGGAAAAAGTTATCCTCGTTTTCGTATTTCTCTATTTTCTGTCTTTTTTTTTTTTTTTCTTTTTTCCTTTTTTTTGTGTTCTTCTATATTAAAAAAAAAAAAAAAAAAAAAAAAAAAAAAAAAAAAAAAAAAAAGAAAAGAAAAACGCGAAGACGGAAGAAAGAAGAGGAAAAAGAAAAAAGGGCAAACGTTTTCTAAACGGAAAGGATAGAAAAAAAAAAAAAAAAGAAAAAGAAAAAGAGAAAAAAAAGAACGTAGATACGTAAAAATTACAAAACCGTGGAAGGACACGATAGTATCGACGAAGTTGTTACTCTTTACGATAGTTATTCTCTATGACCGGCATTCTTCTTTCTCCGGTTAAACATGCACTAGAAAAGTTTTTCTATTACATGAAACTCGAGTTTTCTACCGAAAATTGGCTACTTCGACTTCTCATCGGTTAGTTTGCATAAGAGATGCTTTTTCGATTTTAACACGAACTTTCGTAGAATACGTTGTTCATGAAACGGATGACAATGAAACATTGAGCAAATAAGTATGCATATATATATATATATGTGTGTGTGTGTGTGTGTATCTGTGTGCCCACAGATTATAGAGAATTATTTGAGCTCCGAAAAAAAAAAAAAAAAAATAGAAAAAAAAGAAAGATAAGAGAGAAACAATTTTCTATCGTATCGGTTACGAGTGACAATTTGAGAGTCGCGGTCATAGTATAATCCGACTATAACACTGAGTACTGTTTCGTTAACGTTGAATCCTCGAATGAAAGCTATATTATCAGTCTCATACCAAACTGTTCGATTTATCTCGAATATTATCGATTTGACGTGCCGAACAACCGATGAAATAACGCTTGGATTACAATTGCTATTGTGACATGATTGTTCGTCGTTATTATTGTTATCGTTACTTTTATCGTCTTATTTGAGATAAGAAAAAAGATAGCTAAATAAAGTAAACAAACGAATGGAAAATATAAAAGGTATATAATAAAAGGAAAAGAAAAGGAAAACAAAGAAATGAAAAATATCTTATCTTACGAGGCGACGAAACGGATTTTTATATATCGCAGTAGAAAAGATCAATGAATGATCGGCCATCTGGAAGAGAAAGCGAGGGACCTATAAACTTTTCTTAAAACTTAAATTGTCTATTTGTTTCGAATATACGCCATAACGTTCGTCGATTTCCTTTTCGAAAAACTTTTTCATCCTTTTTCCACGATAACAATTCGAGCCATCGAACGCGTGAAACTAACATCGCATTCTTCTCTCCATCAAATCGAAGCCATTTTTCTGTCTCACGGTAGAATGACCCTTCGAGATGGCCCTAGAGGACGAATCGAATTGTCAGGTAAGGGATTCGGATTTCCAAGCTAGAGTGAAATGTCACGGAAATAAGCGTTGACTATTATATCTCTTATTTTCTCTCTCTCTCTCTCTCTCTCTCTCTCTCTCTCTCTCTCTCTCTCTCTCTCTCTCTCTCTCTCTCTCTCTCTCTCTCTCTCTCTCTCTCTCTCTCTTTATCTCGTATCTCATGTCAACGAGCGAGCGAGTCATTGTTTGTCAATGAATAAAAATAAGAAAACGTTTCTGTTTTGAAAAAACATTTCTGTTTTACCATCCGTCTATTTCTCTTATCCTTTTATATAGTTTGCTTTTTTATTTTGTTTTTTGTTTTTTCTTTCTTTTTTTTTTCTTTCTTTTTTTTTTCTTTTTTTTTTTTTTTTTTTTTTTTTTTTTTTTTTTTTTTTTTTTTTTTTCTTTCTTTTCATTGTTCCCGTTAATGCTCGTTGGAAAATGAAAAAAAGGAAAAAAAGAAAGTAGAAAGAAGGAGGAAGATGTAAAAAGAGAAAAATAGCTTTTTCTTTCGACGACGGATGGAAACGAAGGAAACGAGGATTTTAAACTTCCTCTCGTCTGCGAATAAATCTCTGAAGTTTCTTTTGAAAATTTTATATCGGTCGATATTCTCGAGAAGAAATTTTTATATGAACGATGAGAGATAGATGAGAAATAAAACGTGATACGCTGGAAATTTAACCAAGAGGATCGATCGATCGAACGAATGAACGAATGAACGAATGAACGAACGAACGAACGATCGATCGATCGATCAATCGATCAATCAGTCAATCGATCAATCGATCGATCGATCAAAAAATTCATTGAAGTAGATAGTGTACGTCGTCAGAGTGAAAAAAATTGTCGATTGGTCCAGACTCAACGTTCTTGTTCTATTTCCCTATTTACTCTCATATCGAAGACATACGTACACATATATATATATATATATGTGTGTGTGTGTATATATATATATATATGTATACATACATACATACATAGATACATTCATATATCTTTTATTTCTCAAGCAAATATACTTCTTTTTTCGTCTTGATTCAATCTCTCGAAAAAGGACGAATATTACTTTGGCGAAATAAGAAAAGAGAAGATTCGTACAAAAATTCGTACATTTGTATGTATTTAACGCGCTTTTATAACGGGTGTTACGAACATATACTATATATATATATATATATACTATCTGCTTTTATATATACTGTCATATCCGACATTTGCATATATATAAAGTCGAAAAGAAAAAAAATATATATATATATATTTAAATATATTCACTTAGAATGAAAAATCATATTCTCACGTTTATACTCTATACGCGTATGTATAATGTGTATATGTCCGCTTGTTTTCGAATTGCATGAAACGAAATTATAATAGAAATATTCCAATACATTTTCAGTTTCCCTATTTCACGCTTGGGAAGATACAAATTAGAAATCTTAAACTTTATGTGTTCCATGCATCGTATTAACATCTTGAGAATTCGTCCTCTTTCGTTGCATCATATCGAAGGAATGTCATTTAGTATGCCAGACGTTCGAACGATGTCAGAGAACCGACAAGCTGAGAATAATTCAACGATCCTCCTTTCCCACGATATTCCCTTAAATTAAATCTAATTTTATATCGAGTGTTGCCTGCGTATAAATTCGACGAAAAGTAATATATACGTATATATAAAGCAAAAAATATATATATATATATATATATATATATATATATTTTTAATAAAATTTATCATTTTTACAACTGAATACATTTTATAAAAAGTAAATAAAGAAATATTCTCGTGGAAATAAAACAAAACTGTATATGTGAATGAGAGAGATAAAGAGACAGAGAGAGAGAAAGAGAGAGAAAGATAGTGAAAGAAAAAGAAAAATTATGGAAAAATCTTACCTTCGAATATATTCGAATATTTATTTATCATTTTCATTGACGTCGTATATTTGCCGCTATCGACCTATTCGAAAATGACATAAAAATTCAAAACACTAAAAAGTTATAGCAACAAACGACGATAATGACGACAACGACAACGACAACGACAACGACAACGACAACGACAACGACAACGACAACGACAACGACAACATCGACGACTAGGCCAACGATGCAATCTTTTCAAACGAATAAGAGACTATAAGCATTTCCAATATTTACAGAAAGATACGAGCATTTCCGAGAATGGTATCTCAACAAAAAGAGAGAGAGAGAGAGAGAGAGAGAGAGAGAGAAACATTGCAAATGTTTGGAGGAATATACATAAAGGATAAAATTTACGATATTGACGAAACGTGAAAGATGCAATATCCTAACATTATTGTCTTTCATAAATGTAATTTTTATCGTGAAAGATAATTTAATTCTTAAAAATTATTGTTAATCGATATTTTTATATGATTTTTCTTCGATAAAAAAAAAAAAGAAAAAAATTAATATGTAAGATCGCGTTAGAACGAAGAAACGCAATAAAAGTTTATATTAAATATAGATTGAAATGTAAGAAATAAATGATACGTTATTTCGATGACTGTGATAACGTTGGTTAAAATTATATCCAATGTAATTTATAATACGATAAAATATAAAGTTATCATTTATCATGATCAGTTGGTCATACTGATAGGTAAACTTTTAAAGGAAAAGTTTGAAGAAAACGTCGATAATCTTCTGCCATTTCATTCGCCAATGATCGAAGGCATCTTGACGTAGAAAATGCATTATCCGAACTGCAGTGAAATATATAAACGTATTAACCGGCCATGAATGTTCCTATTCCTTCGAATTTCTAAAAAGAAAGATTATTTATGATGATGATGATAATGATGATGATGATGATGATGATGATGATGATGAAAAAATAATGAACGATCAATATATTGAATATTACGTCATATTATTTTAATCATTTTAACGCATATTTAACGCATTAAAAATGATATTCTTTTCGTTGATAGATCCAATAGATATTTCAAATGTCATTTCGTTTATTTAAATTTTTACAATAAATACATATATTTATTATAATTTTAATCAATGAAAATGTTAATATTAATTAAATATTAAATATATTTCATAGCTATGACCTCTACGAGGTCATATATGAAAAGTGCCCGTTCACCTGGCTATAATGTACACGTAAATACGTTCGTATGTAAATTTCTATAAATATATATCTCATATATATATATATATATATATATATATATATATATATATATAGAAAGAGAGAGAGAGAGAGAGAGAGGGAGTGTGTATTCAAGTAGAACTGGAGAAATCGTTAAAGCACGTTCGAAGGCTCATGAGCACGTTAAAATCGATAGAGAACATTCGCTTGAAAGGAAGTTCTCTTCGTTGGACCGCGAACATGTTTCGTTCGAGTTCGTGTTAAACTGAGAAACGATTTGCTTCGTGTCAGAACAAACCTTCCCCTTTTCTACGTCTTGTATAAATCCTGTAAAAGCAAAAAAAAGATTACACATTTTCGCGAGCTCCGATTTTAAAGTAAAAGTAGTGATCGTAAGTTTTCACTACTGTGTAACATTGGTGTTATATAGTTAAAATTCACAAGTTGACGCATCACGGAAGAAAGAACAAAATAAAATCCAATTACATTTTCCTTGAAAGAAAGAAAAATAAGTAAATATATATATATATATATATATATATATATATATATATATATATATATTTAATTTTTCGTTTCCTTTCTTTTTTATATTAATACCGTCCTTTTTTTTTTTTTTTTTTTTGCTTCATTCAAAAGAAATACATTCATCATTTTACCCTACGTAAAAGTGAAAAATGAAAAAGGGAAAAAGAAATTGAAATAAAAAGTAACAATACATAGAACGTGTTAGTTATGATAATTTACACGTTAATTTTTGTTCTTTTTTTTTTTTTTGTTTTCTTTTTTTTTCTTTTTCTTTTTTTCTCTCTCTTTTTTCTTCCTCCCTTTCTTTTCTTTTCCCTTCTTCTTTGAATCTCTCATTACGAGCTTTAATAAATTCATCGAGAGAGAGAGGGAGAGAGAGAGAGAGAGAGAGAGAGAGAGAAAACGAATGGGAAAAAGCACACAGCCACTTATGTAAATTTTTCGATGGCACATAGCAATAAAGATATCTCTATTTAAAGCATACGTTTGAAAATTTTCAATTTCAACGATCTGAACGATAAGATATTACAAATGGCATATTAAAATCATAGCATTTACGAAAGGGAAATCAGAATCGTCGGCGCGTCAACAAAAGGAGCCGATAGTTCAACTATCAAATTGGCGTATTGCCAATCGATTTGACCTAAATACATTCGTTCTTTGCCAAATGTCAATGTACTCATAGAAAAGTCTGATTCCGATCTAAATAGCAAGGAATTTACTATTACGAGATACTTCTTATTAGATGATAATACATTCTTTTGTTTACATTGTAATACAATCCTTTAGGATAATTGAATAATTATTATTATTCGTCATTAGGAAATAGAATCTATTGATATCGAATTTATATCATTTTATCAATTTAAATTCATTTCACGTCAATTGACAACTTAATACAATGACGTTACAAAATATTATATATCTAATTTTTATGATCGTTCCTTTTATCTTTCGAAGGAGAAGGAAAAAAAAGATAAGGAAAAGAAAAAAGAAAAGAAAAACGCGTATAGATAGAAAAAAGAACAAAACAAAACAAAAGGAACGTAAAAATAATTCTTATATAATAAAAATATCTATGACACGGATTAAATTAAATAAAATATTTTAAACGAGATAATACAAAAAAAAAAAAAAAAAGAAAAATATACATATGAATAAAATAATATATTGGTGTCGTTTATGTCGATCGTTTCGCACGTTGAAATACATACATCAAATTTACTTCGTTATTAACATCCCGTTGTTTACAGATATAGTTAGGAACTTAATTAAAATTAATTTAGGACACATCCTGGCAAACATTCCCTAGCAGTTCTACGTTAAACTCGTGAAACTATTAACGCGTTATCATCCGTTCGCGGTGTGTTTTTAATTAATCTTAAAAGCCAAAATAGAAATGGAAAGAGAGAAAGAGGATGAGGAGGGGGAGGGAAGTCCAAAATATCTATTACATTAAAATACGTGGAATCCTCGGATACGTAAGGAAGAGACGAGACGGGAAATGTTGTTATCATATACAGTAAAATGGAAGAAGTTTATGATCTCCATCTTCGAAGAAAATGCAGATCTCTCTCTCTCTCTCTCTCTCTCTCTCTTTCTCTCTCTAACCCTCTTCCTCCATCTACTTTGCTCTTATTTCTCGCCACCCTTTAGAATCAAGAAACGACATGAATACGTGATCTAATTTCAACGGAAACCGCATCACCTTACTGTAGCGTATTTCCATCGAACATTCTTATCTCGTACCTTTAAAACCAATGGTGCTGAAATTTATTTATATTCTTTTCTCGTAACATATAAAAATATTCAAATCTATTCAATTATATAAATGAAATATAAATCAGAAATGAGAGATAGATCATTAATATAATTGTTTTATTTTTTACATTTGGAAAATAAATATAGCAAAAAAAAAGAAAAAAAAAAGAAAAAAAAAATAAACATGAAGAGATGAATCAAGAAAGCAAACAAAATCATAACAGCTTTAAAAATTAAAGATATTATTATTATATATATATATATATTTATATATAAATTTCGTGACTCTCAATTATTTTGATATGGTCAATTACAATGATTGCCTATCGTTATAATTTTTATACGTGCACGAGCATTTACTCGTCTAATCGTTTTTTTGATATCAAAATCAATAAATGAATGAGAAATGGAGAATAAAGGAAATAAAGAAAAAACGAGAAAGGAGGAAACTATTAAAAAGCAAGAGAGTTCGTTGCCGTAGTCATAATCATCGTCAGTGATGATGAAAGCGGAAAGGAGGAAGACGAAGAAAAAAGAAAGAAAGAAAGAAATTTCTTTTCATAATTAAGGCATGCGAATGACGAAGATGTTTTTTGCCCTTTTCGTAATGATCATGCTCGAACGAACGTCCGCGTAGATATTTACGGGGGCTTTCATTTTGGTTTCTCGTACTACGAAAAAAAAAAAAAAAAAAAAGAAAAAAAAAAAAAAAAAAAAAAAAAATTCTATTAATTTTGTCTGTCGCTTATAAAGGATGAAAATAATTTTTTTTTTCTTTTTTTCCTTTCCTTTCTTGTTTTTCCCTCTGTCCTCCCCTCCCTTTTTCCCTTTTTCCCCCCCACTCCCCAATTCCCTTTCGCCTGTCCTTTCCTCAGTAATTTTGTCCTACATCATCAAGCGACGCGTAAATATCCAATAACTCGTGAATAAATTGAAAACGTAAACAAACGTAACTCGAATGCTTATGCGATATTAAATAAACGGAATTAATGAAACTCTCCGTTATCATTAATTTTTTTGCCGAGATAGGCAGAGAGGGAAAAGAAGGGAGTGAGGATGAGTGGATGATGGTGGGGGTGTGGGTGGGAGTGTAGTAGGAGAGTTATCAAAATAATCCGCTTTTGCAGTTATTATCGTTTTCCGATATCTATCGATCGAGAAACTTTTAATGATTTTGTTGTGTAAGGAGAAGAAGCAAAAAAAAATAAAATAAAAAAAAAAAAAAAAAAAAGAGAAAAAAAAAAAGAAAGAAAGAAAGAAAGAAAGGAAACAAAAAAAAAAAAATTGGGAATAATTTTTGAAATCGTCATTACACGATGTCAGAGAATGGGATCAAATCGTTTCGAGTATAATAAATATGGCCATTGATTTTAACAACGTTTACAACGACCCATTATATTATCTTCTAACATTGGCAATTTCATGTTAGCTTTCTGGCAGAGATTCCACAGGCTGCTCTCCCGATGCAATTTAAACCGATAGCTAGAACCAATCCGGCGTTAGTCGTATGCTCGTTAATGGGCTTTGTTACGCAAGTAATGCGCCCATTCTACCTGTTGCCATCACGGAATGTCTCGTTTAAGCCTATCAAAACGAGTGCCAAAGATTTTCTCTTTTGTCGATAACTTTAGAAGAAAGAGAAGAAAAAAAAAGAAAAAAGATAGATAAATAGATATCGTAGATACATAAGGAGAGAGAGAGTGAGAGAGAGAGAGAGAGAGAGGGAGGGAGAATGAGAGAAAGAAGGAAGGAAGAAAGAAATGAATCTATTATCAAACTGTCAGAGTCTCTTTACCAACGTACATTGTTCATCTCGTAGCTCTTTTGTGCGTAATTTCTCTACTAGGAGCATGAAAGTTCATTATTATTCGCTGACATGCCTGCCCCCTTTCCCTATTCTCCCCCAAAGAATCTTCCTTTAATGACTACGATAAGTGGAAAAGCAAACGTGATATACTCGGAGAATGAACGGAGAAAATGAAAAAAAAAAAAAAAAAAAAAAAAAAAAGAAAGAAATGGAAAAGGGAATAGGAAAAAAAAAACAAAAAAATAGAAAAGACAAGTGAAAAAAAGGAAGTGATCGATGATGATTTGATTAACGTGGAAATATCGATTAAACGATTATTATCATTTTATTCGACGTTGATATCGATATGTCGAATATGTCAAAGAAATGGACGTTATATAGTTATGCCAATAATCAACGTCTGATGTTCTACGCTTGACGAATTTATTGTCGATCTTTTTTCCAATTCCGTGCCATTGGAAGTTCTTTTCTTTTGTTTCTTTTTCTTTTTCTTTTTCTTTTTCCTTTTTTTTTTTGTGTTCTTTGCAACGTTAATTCTAGTGCACGATGTTATTCATCATCCAGAGAAAGAAAAAGGAAAAGAGTGGTCGTTCGTTCAATTTTCACCAACCCGGAAACATCTCTCCCTCTCTCTCTCTCTCTCTCTCTCTCTCTCTCTCATTCTGCTATACTCGTTTTTTCAAACTCTTATTTCTTCTTTTCTTTTTATCATTTCTTTCTTCCTTTTTCTCTTTTTTCCTTTTTTTTCTTTTTTTTTTGTCGAAATAAGTCTAGCTAAGCATGAAAAATATCTAAAGAATAGAAAGAAAAAGAAATATATATGTATATATATATAGATCTATAATAAGATCTATCGAAAGAGTTAGAATCTTTTTTTCAAAGCGAAAAATTAAATTATATAACGTTGTAAAAAAAATATTTAACATGTATGATTTTTTACAAATTCGATAGAGAGAGAAAGAGAGAGAGAGGGAGATGGAAGGAGGGAGGGAGGGAGAGAGGGAAAGGATAAGGACACGAGGAAATGCTTATTATTATTTTTCAAAGATATTATGATACACATACCTAGATATATATATTCCTCGTCATTTACTTGACGATATGAGGTTGACCGAAAAGCGTCGAACCTGATGAGAAGGTAATCGAATGACCCTATTTCCTGCTCGAGAGGAGATCGATACGAGAGAGAATCGAAATTGCAATGACCAGGAGAATAATCGGCGGCGATGACCTTAATGGTTCGGCGACGTAATGATGGTGAACCGGCTTATATCGAATTATAGGGAAACGGGACGGGATTTAACGATGCGTCAAAATACCAATGACGTTATAAGCATGAGAGAATGTCCGAATGCGTTCTCTCTCTCTCTCTCTCTCTCTCTCTCTCTCTTTCTCTTCCTATGTATATATATAAATATATATATATATATTTATATATTCTCTACAAACAAAAATTTGGAAGCGTTCGCCCGATCTGATTAAAAAAAGATAATTAAAACGATGGAAAAATTGATCGAAGAAAAAAAAAAGCAAAAAAGAAAATGAAAAAGAAAATAGGACTCCAGAGGTTACATCGTTACGTCTCATAGAATATATAAATATTTACAAATATTTTACGTTATTATATTACTTCGAATGAGAAAAAGTATCTAAAGGTGATACGTGTTATATAAATTCTCTTTCTTTTAATAACCTTGATTCGGTCATGCGTATAAATAAATGTACACATGTTTGTATATATATATATATATATTGTATACATGTATACACAATGTGAATAAACATGGACGATGTTAACGCAAAGCTTCGCATCGATAACACAGTTTTAGATCCTGTCTCAGTATTCTATGTCACGTTCGCCATGGACAAAATCTCTACGATCGACCCTTGACCCTATACTTCGATTTATTCAATCATACGATCTTATCATAGAACTATATATATATATATATATATATATATATATTTATTATATATTTAATTATCTAATTAACCATATCAAAAGAAATTGACCAAATTGAAGGAGAGAGCAATATGGATAATAAGACCTACTGTTATATCATTAGCAAAAACCCGAAAGTGTACTCGTTAAGACTTTGTATTATTGCTGACGAAGGCAGAAAAGACGACGAGGACTCCGTTGCTCGCATCGCTGAAGTATTTCACTTTTACGGTCTGCTCTTTCATCGCTTCTTCTTCTCATTACCGTCAACTTGAGGAACATTCGCACGAAGAAATCAAGAAAAAGAAGTCCTCGCTAAAGTAATTGCGGTCTTGTTCTGATAAATATGAAAGGGAGAGAGCGAGAGAGAGAGAGAGAGAGAGAGAGAGAGAGAGAGAGATCGTTATAGATGATAGTAATAAGCTTGAATTTCTTTCAATGAAATTCTTCACGAAAATAATTGTGCTCGATAAATGAGAAAAAATATGTACAAATAAAGTAACTAGATAATAGAGAAAAGAGAGTGAGAAAAGTTGGAAGTAAGGTAAAGGTAAAGAGAGAAAAAGAAAAAGAGATAAAAAGAGAAAGAAAGAGAAAATAGGTATCTTTTATTTTCACACGTAAGTAAAAAGAATGGCAGCTGCGGCTGACTTTTCTCCTTTGAGCATTATTTTTTTTCTCTCTCTCTTCTTTTCCTTCCCTTTTTTTCCTTGGTTCATTTAATTTCTCTATTCTTCATCTTCTTTTTTTCTCTCTAAGATAATATTCCCTCTCTCTCTCTCTTTCTCTCTCTCTCTCTCTCTCTCTCTCTCTCTTTTTTGTTTCTCTTTTTTCCCCTGAGTCAACACAACTTCATCTCTTTTCTGTTTCTAAAAAAAAAAAGGTAGAGAGAGAGAGAGAAAGAGAGAGAGAGAGAGAGAGAGAGAAAGAGAAGATGGAAAATAGACTCGTAAGTTTTTTGTTACTGTCGCTCTCAAAAATGTAGATAGATTTTGATAATAGTATATAATAGAATTAAAGTATAATATCATTATAACAAATCGTATAAACATGTCGTACGAATAAGTTCGATTTTAAATATATACATAGTTGGTTATATATATATATATATATATATATATATATATATATATATATATTCTTCGATTTCGATTTCGATTTCGATTTCGATTTCATTCTCGAAGAAACGAATCCTCGTTTCATTTTACGACTTATATCTAATTCGATTAAAGCAATTTCCCTTCCATTTTTGAATATCTTTTGGATTTATCGTTGACGTTCTAAAAGCAACGAGGAAATGGACGAAAAAAAAAGAATAGAAAACGTTTATCGGACCTTTCGTGAAATATAAAAGAAATATCGAAGGACGAAATCGATATAACCGGCAAATCCAATCGAAGATTTTACAATTTTTGCATTAACACGAATTGGATGGGAACGATGAGTGGTTTTTTTTTTTGTCTCCCTCCTTATTTTACTGCACTTCCTCCTACTGCTTATCTTCTCTCTCTCTCTCTCTCTCTCTCTCTCTCTCTCTCTCTCTCTCTCTCTCTCTTTATCTATCTACTTTCGTGAAAACTTTTAGCTATCCTTAGGTGTAATATAGCTGTAGCTTCGATTTCCCGATAATCGATCGGAGAACCAACGACTAGCCGAAATATTTTCAAGCACTTTCGCGATCTATCTCTTTCGACAGAATTCACGGTTTCTTGTTCTCTTTTTCTAATCTTCTCATCGGCCAACTTGAAAAATGTTCGATCGATCGAACAAAACTTAACTTGTTCGTTTACTTTTGAATAAATATAAAGGGAGCGTGTACGTGGAAAAATAAAGAATTTCTTTAGAGGTGATAAGAAAAAAAAAAGAAAAAACCTCCCCCTACATACGTTTAAATGTTCATTCAAGTTGATGCTAAGTTTGGGCAAAGCGAAGTCGAGTTAATCGGGGTCATCTGGATAAAAGATATGAGGATATAGAAAAGGTGGTGCCTGCTGATGATAGGCAATGATAACAGCAGCTTAGGAAGCCTCAACTAAAGCCGTTAACGATTCACCTTAATGATCCGGCCAAGAAACTATGAATTAATTATGCAGGTGGCACCTAAATTCTAGAGTTATCCCCTACGGCATTCGTACGCTATAAACGCGTACCGTAATTATACGAAATATCGTCCTCAATGTTAGGAATATCGTCCTCTCTCTCTCTCTCTCTCTCTATATATATATATATATATATATATATCGTTTGAAGTTGTTTTTTCTTTCTCTTGTTTCTTTCAACCTTCGTATATTCCAACGACAAAAACGAAGCGTTAAGGTCCAAGAAAAGTCCGTACACAAAGTTTATGTAAACAACCAAAAAGAGTGCTTAAATTTTCACGTAACGTTACCCCTTTGCAGTCTCGTCGGAGTTAACATCGACGATTTATGAACAGTAAAATAAGAAATATACGGCCAGACTCGTTTTCACAAGTTTTCACCTTACCTGTAGAAGGAACACAAATTTTTAAAAACGTTCTTTTCCAACGAATACCTTGCCTGTCGTTTATGTATGTGTGTGTGTGTGTATTTTTCTCTCTCTCTCTCCCTTTTTTAAAGTATAAACGTTGATATTATACGATGGTTAGAAAGAAATGTAAGAGAAAAAGTGACAGAGAGAGGGAGAGAGAGAGAGAGAGAGATCTTTAAGTTTTAAAAATAAAGAAGGGAGGACGAGCTGGAGTTTGCTTTTTAAATCAAATACAAGACTTAACAAGCGAGAATGATCGATGACGCGATTCGTATTTTTAAAACCGTACTCGATGTAATTATCTTGCCACTCAATTATTGTACGAAAACTAGGTGAACAAGTAATACCTATTGAATAAAGGAATAGAAATTGGAATGAAATAATTAGTCGTCGAAGTAACTCGTTAATTAGCTTTTATTGTAACAATATAAGATACTAAATGGATAAGTATATCACCAAAAAGAAAGAAAAAAAAAAAAAGGAAAAGAAAAAAAAAAGAACAAGAAAAGAAAAAAAAAAAAGAAGGAAAGATATTCCATACAATTACGAAATCTTGATAATTTTTTTCATGAGACTTAAGAGTGATTCTACTAAATTAATCTCATTAGTATTGTTTCCATTTAAAGATCGAATCCTTTGATGGTACGATATTGCTCTATTCTAATACAATTGAATAGCAGTGGTCAGAGTGAAGACGAAACCAACAATAGAACCATTATCAAGCATTTCGAAGTACCAATCCGATCTCTCAACGTCATCGTCCAAAATCCGATTGGAAGTTCGAACGTTCTTAAGTTGCTTCTCCTTTCAAGAACAAGAACAATCGTATTTGTTCGTTCTTCGATGTTTCTCGGACTTCGTCCTAAATATTTGTCTAAAAACAAAACGTAGATATATTTACGTGAAATTCTAAAACAATCGATAATAAATATATATAGGAAATGATGGCTCGATTAAACATAAGCAAATTACTATGTTAAGTTTAGTATTTATATATAAATAAAGAAAAATAAAGAAGAACGCGTAAAGGTAAATCCTAAGTCGCAGTTGAGTAGACGTAGGTGGTCTAAGAAAATAAAAGAGGAAAGAAAAAGAATAGTAAGAGAGATTGAGAAGAGAGAGAGAGAGAGAGAGAGAGAGAGAGAGAGAGAGAGAGACAGCACAAAGATTGCCAGTTTACCAAGGATTTTCTTAAGCGAATGCTATCGTTGTATCGAATTTTAGAAAAATCATTGGTAGGATTTTCACGTCGCTCGAACACAAAAAACACATATAGTATATATACATAAGATACATATGTATATTATATATATATATATATAAGTAAAGTACCTATGCCGTTCGACCGCCCGTTCAATGTATATAATGTATATATGCGCGCGTCTTCGAGGTTGGTTTAATTTATGCTGTTCAAATCGGCAGCCACTACTCGGTTTGGCGCATACGACAGAATGTTGTACACGATATACCTAGTATACCTGTATAACGAGATTAACGTGCACCACTTGGGTTTGACGTCTTTGCCACGTAAATCGCACGACAACGGGAAGCCGAAACTGTACTTTGCATTGGTTGCTTGCTGATGTACATAACCCTGGAAGTGGTATCTTCGTGTTCCTTCGTGGTCGATGTCGTTCACCGTTTCGAAAATTATAGATCCGCACTTTGGAACAAAGTCTATCTATGTAGTCCTTTCCTCAGTAGAACGTATATTAGTAAATGTTTATATATATATATATATATATATATATATATATATATATGCGTGTGTGTGTGTGTGTGTCAAGCTGCCACATGTTTCGCTTTAAGATTTGTTGGATCTGACGCGACTTGTCCTCTTTCTATTCGACCTCCGGAAAAAGGACGAGAATTCGTAGTTCACTCCAATTCACATAAATCATTCGTGTCTAACGTCGACTTACACTTAATGTTAAATCCTTCTGGTGTCCAGAATCAAAAATTCAAAGGGAACAAGATTTTATTGCATTTTTTTTTTGTTTCGAAGAATTCCTCTCTCTCTCTCTCTCTCTCTCTATATATATATATATATATATATATATATATATATATATATATATATATATATATATAGCTTTAGCACTAACTCTAGTTTTCACTCTCTCTTTATCTCTCTCTCTCTAGATCTAGCTATCTTCTCTCTAGATCTTATCGAATTACGAAGAGCCGGTATTTCCTCTCCTTCTCAAACCTTTTCTCTCTCTCTCTCTCTCTCCCTCTCTCTCTCTCTCTCTCTTTATCTATCTCCACTTCATCGTGGAAATTGAGAATGGCGCGCGTCGAGTAGTGTCGAAGAGCAAAAAGGGAAGATTTCAAGGGAGAGAAAAGTGACCCATCGAGACGGTCGAGCAATCGAGATGAAGGAGGGTGGAAACTGATAGCATCCAGGAATGAACATTCTACCGTTTGAAGATGGCCTCCCTCTCTCTCTCTCTCTCTGTCTCTGTCTCTGTCTCTGTCTGTCTATCTGTCTGTCTCTGTCTCTGTCTCCCTATTTCCCTTAAAGTAGTACCAGCATACCATCGTTCGAATGATTCCTCGAAAGAAAAAGAAAAAGAAAAAAGAGAGAGAAAGAGAGAAAGAGAGAGAGAGAGAGAGAGAGAGAGAGAATGAGAGAGAGAAAGAGAGAAAGAGAGAGAAAGAGTTACGTCGAAGAAGAACTATACAAAAAGCAGTGACCAATATTATATCCTTTCACTTTTTTCATTCTCTTTTTTTATCGGCCATCGTCCTGTTGCCTGTTCGACGAACGATTTTGAAACTGGACCTTCTTGCGGTCGAACGAAAAGAAAAGATAAGAACTTTCTACGAAAAGGAAAGGTACATAAATGGAGTTCGATGATAAAGAAGAAATAAAAGAAGAAGAAAAAGACGAATTTTCTTCTCTCAATTTTCAAAGACGTTGAATTTTCGAGTAAATAAGATGGAGGATGTCACGCGACAAGAGAAAAAATGCATACATATAACTGTATAATTTAATGATAGTATATATATATACATATATATATATATATATATATATATATATATATATATATATATCTTAACGATTCGAAGTATCGTAAGTGGATAAATTCTCTTAAAAAAAAAAAAGAAAAAAAAGGAAAGAAAAGAAGGAAATGCAGAAGTCTCGCGAAACGTTCTTCTGTAACACTATTTTTTCTCAAAGAGAAATAGATAGACAGATAGAGAAAGAGAGATAGAGAGAAGAGAGAGAGAGAGAGAGAGAGAGAGAGAGAGAGAGAGAGAGAGAGAAAGGAAGAGGAACAAAGGGATGAATCAGAAAATTTAGTCACGTACAACACTGATTGGCTCGATTCCAAACTTAAACCGTTGATTTTACTTTCGATTTTGGTCACCATTTGTATATACACACATAGATATATGACCATTCTCTTTATCTTTTATCTTTCAGGAAATAAATAAGAATCCTCGATAGTTTCCACTTTTCTCGTTCCATTTAAATCTTTCAATTTTTGATTATTAATTTAACGTTTCCTTTGATAATTTGCAAGAAGTTTGACGAGATCGACTCAATTCTCGATGAAACATTCATTATCTGCCTCGAGTCCACCTGCTTCCACTTCGAAGAATCGAAATTCTGAAGTTGCTACTTTTCTTCCTCGGAAACTTGTTCGAAGAAAAAAGGAAAGAGCGAGAGAGAGAGAGAGAGAGAGAGAGAGACAGAGAGAGAAAGAGAGAGAGAGAGAGAGAGAAAACTTCGTAATAACTCCGATATTGCATTTCCGACAACGTTGACTTATATCACTGACAATACCATATAGTAATCAATCATCGTATATATACATAGTCGTCCAACATAAATCGATAATAACTTAGTATTGATTTGTCGTTTCACGTTGTTTCTAATTTGAAACGAGTGTAAAACTATCAAATGAATAAATAATTAAATAATTATTTATAAAAACGTCAAAATGATCGGAATTAAAATATATGTAAATATACTTTACTTTATTAGAAGAAATCTGTTAAGATTAAAATGTTAATATATACGTTGTTACTATTTAAAAATAATGAATTATTTTTATCACTTATCGCGATGTTCAGATAAGAATAAAAATAATAACGAAAGAACGTCAGTCATGGTAAATAATTATATTCGTCTCTGTGACTCTTAAAAATTTCAACGCAGTCGTGCACGACGAATCTCTCTCTCTCTCTCTCTCTCTCTCTTCCACGATCTTCATTTTGGCTCGATGACTTCTCCACAGATTATACTTATTTAATGTGCATATATCTACGTAATATAAGATATACTCTATTTTTTCTCCTTTATTTTGCTTCTCTTTTTTCTCTCTTTTTTTCTTTTTTTATTTTTTCTTCTTTATCGTCGTCGTCTTATTTACATCTTTCAAAACAATCTTTATATATATATATATATATATATATATATATATATGCATATATATGTTTATTTTGAAATAATTCCAATTCATGACATATATATATATATATATATATATATATATATATATATATATACACGTTTGAAAGATGATCGTACTAACTATGAGATAACAGTAAATGATGCTTTATCGTTGTCTCGAAGGACAAAGGAGAGTCACCATGGTACACCTCGAACTCTCGGACTTCCTGTTAGTCCTTGGGGCTATGCGGTCGCTTGGTTAAGCCTTCGTGACACGCTTGCCGCACTGGGACACGCTTGTAGTCCTTGATTAGCTGCCCGATTGTTCCTGCCCATTTCGAGTCTACCATAGTTAATGCGTGTTCTAAGTGCGTGCGTTATAATACTTGTTCGTACGAACACAATAGGTACAGGGAGAAAGAGAAACGTTATAAGAAAGAGAGAGAGAGAGAGAGAGAGAGAGAGAGAGAGAGAGAGGAAGGGGTACATCATTCGATTTATTTTACCTATTGATTTCTTTTTTTTCTTTATTTTTTTTTTTTTTTTTTTATTTTTTTTTTATTTTTTATTAGAACATAAAATATATACTAGATCTCGACTAGATTACCCGATTAAAAAGGATATTTTATATAAAAACATAAAGGATAATATTATTCCTGATTATATGTCTCGTTGTTTTGCTTTCTCATTGTTATTTATTCGCTCTCATCGAACTTCTTCTAAACGTTACGAGCAGACGTTGAAAAGTAAAAGTTCTTGATAAATACGAAAATAATTCTTTTTTTCTTTTCTCTCTTTTTTTTTCTTTCTTTCTTCTTTTCTTTTTTTTTTTTTTTTTTTTGTTTAGTTTTCCTTTTTTTTCTCCAATCTTTTGGTACCACCTGACGGGACTAAGGGAATTACGTTCGAGAATTATATATAATGAAGAGAGTAATCTGTAGTTAAGGTAAAAGTTACTTACGAGTTTCGCTTCCTCCTTCGTGCTCTAACATTTTAATCTTTTTCAAAAAAAAAAAAAAAAAAAAAAAAAAAAAAAAAAAGAAAATGAAAAATAAAAGGAAAATAAAAAAGAGGGGTGGGGAGGAGGGAGAGGGGGGGAAATAAATGAAACAGTTCAGAAACTTTCTGAAACTGGTCGAGTTTTCTACGTAAACTTACCTCAAAATTAACACTACGTTTTCTATTTCAGATATTACAGAGAACGAAACATTAACCGAACGACCGTGCGAGCGAGCAGAAATGTTCAACTCTACGAGACCGTATAGGTTTATATCTTGAATGGAAAAGTTCGACACATTGCGTGGATATATCAAGAAATATAAACGTCCGAATTAAATCGTACCGATCGATGGATATTATCTCGACGTAGAAATAAATCGTGAATTTACGAATATTTTTCAACGTGAAAAATTATTTTGACGATAGTGTATCGAATGACTCGTTATTGAAGGATATTCGCAACGGGTTTAAACAAAAAAAGGGGTAAGTTGTTTGCTTTTTCTTTTATTTTTTTCTTTTTCTTTTTCTTTTTCTTCTTCTTTTTCTTCCTCTTCTTCTTTTTCTTCTTCTTTTCCTTTTAATTTCAAATTTTATTTCGCGACGCTTTTTTTTTTCTTTTTTTTTTTTTTTTTTTTATTTTTTTTATTTTTATTTAAATTTGTACAATCATGAAAAAAAGGAAGAAATAGTCGAATGATTCGAAATGGAAACAATAGATGTTTATCGATCTATTCGAAAATCGATGAGAAGTTTTTATCGTAGAATAGAGAGGCAAAGAGGCAAATTCCCAAAGGATTTTCTACGAAATTCGAAAGTGCATACGACCGAGAAGGTCCATTCGCTATCGTTACGAAAAATGCATAGAAAGGTAGAAAAAAAAAGAGAGAGGGAGAGAGAGAGAGAGAGAGAGAGAGAGAGAGGTCGTTTACGTAAAAGCAATGTACATTGAGAATTATGAAATAGAATAGAAACTATCGAAACATAAAGATAAAGATTAATGATATTTAATTTCTCGTTATTATGCTCAATTTCACGAGAATATTCATTGTCGATTGTTCTCCTTGCACAAGGAATCCACATTAACCACATTTTGTGGTACGTACTAAACGTGTTCATTGCCTATACTTCAGAAACATTAGTCGCTAAATAGAATCCGTTCTACGAGAATTCATGTACAATTAGATATGAAAATAATAATCTCTATTTGCCAACGGTATAATATAAAATCACAAACATTAATGGACAATCATTATCAAAACAAATTTCTTTCCATCGTCAGTAAATCGATACAAAAAGAAAGAATTAATTTTATTGACATAGACGGACTATTCAAAAAAAAAAAAAAAAATATACATTAACAATCATTCATCTATGAATACATAAGCATGCTTATGTGTAAATAATAAAATAATAATTAAAATTTATTGGGAAAAAATTTAATGGAAAAAAAAAAAAAAAATAGAAACAATATAAAATAAACTTTAAGATTAGATCATTGTATTTTTATCGTTTGATTAAAAGGTCAGGAGGGACAAGCGTGCGATTCCAAGGACGGAAATTAGCGGCGCCCTCCTCTCGAAGAAGGGGCCCCGCGCGAAAAAGAGGGTGGAAACGTCCTCCTGGGTCCGTCGTGGTGTTGTCCGCCGGGGGTGGCGGTGGCGGCGGGGGCGGGGGTGGTTGCAGGAGCCGTGAATTGGAACGTCGTGGGGGTGGCGGCCGGGGTGCCCCCTGCCTTGCCACCATCAGCTCCTCTGTCGCGGGGAGCGCGGGGGGTTGCGGCCCGGTCGTGGGTCTACCCTCCTATAAGAAACGACAAGGTAAATAAAATCAAATTAAACTCATAAACGATATTAAAATATTATTTTTCATTTCATGAATTGACGATTAAATTAATTAATCAATCATTATATACGTTTAATTATTTAAATTAAATTATTATACATGTGTTCTTTCAACATAAAAATGTACAAAATTCCAAAAGGAATTACATATGATCGTTAAAAAAAAAAAAAAAAAAAAAAGAAAGAAAGAAAAAAACCGCAAGATTTCAAAATAATCATTTCGATGGACCAAATAGGAAATAGTAAATGTAAATAAACGAACAAAAAATAATAACAATCTTAATCCTTCCCGATATTAGATAATCCTTGATGTTAGATTTTAATTAACGGAGAATAAATCGATAAGAAAGATTTTAATTCAAAAGACATTTTCGTACGTGTGCATGTAATAGGACAAAGATGAAACAATTAGAGAATTAAAGTAATAATAATAGTTGTTCTCTGATCGAAAGAGATATAAATATATTAATTAAAAAATGTGTGAATCTTTTTTTAATCAATTGAATTTTTAATCGTCGAAGGCAGCGGAGCCGCCTGGGGCCGTGGAACTCGTGGACGCGGGAGAGGTCGCGGGGGCGGCGCGAACCTACTTGGTTCCGGCGTCGCCCCCGCAAATTATCCTCAAGGACTGCAGGGCGTCGGGCCCGGACTACGGGAGGTCGTGAACATTTTAGGAGAAAGGAATCAAGCTGGCACCTTAACTGGTGTCGGACCACCACCGGGAACTTTGGATTCAGAGGGTACCGGAGACGAAGAAGAAGGAACTTCAACCAAAAGACCACCTAGGCCTCTCTATAGGAGGTTAATCAACTACGTACGACAAGCCTGGACTGGTGTTAAGTTTGCTTTAGGTACGATCGATTCTGATCATTCATTCCTCTCTCTCTCTCCCTCTCTCTCTCTCTCTCTCTCTCTCTCTCTCTTTTTCTTTCCTATATCAAGTAAGATATTTTGAACTTGTATATTTCCATAGGATGTTTCGGAAACACGACATAAATTATTCCCTATCTTAACTGCTCGATTCTCAACGTCTTAACGCCAATTGATAAGGTCTCTTGCGGCTAAACTACTCTTCAAAGTACATATCCGTTCGAACATGTAAAGGGAACACACATAGTTCCAATATCTGATAATACTCTTACAATTCCCATGGGTCATTTCTTAACAGTTTGGTCAACACTCTTCATGTAGTCTACTCACGTGTTAAATCGAAGCATTCATATTGTATGATAGTTTAACCCTCTAGACGTTGTACTTTGGCATCATTTTTGCAATGTTACATCTACCAACGTTATATCGTCGTACAAGCACATAAGATCTGGTCCTTTACAAAAGCTTCTTTGAAACTTTCTACGATAAATTTTCTCGAAATTCATTTAAATGATATTTAAATAACGTCTTAAGAGATTTAACAATAGATTTGTCCATGTCCAAGATAATTGAAGTTAAAGGATTAACGGGAACAAATTCATTTTTCGTCTTTTTTTTTCTTTTCTCCAATTTTTTTTTTTTTTCCTTTTTTCCTTTTTTTTTTTTACACGTTTTCGATATTTCTACAAACTGTAGTGGGGGAAGGGGGAAATGGTACTAGTAGAAAGCGATAAATAGAGCTCGATATTGGCTCGCGTGCGTTAGCAGAAAGAATCTTTTCAATGCAATTCTCCAGAGAGGAAGAACGGTAGGATGGAAGAGGGAGAAAGAGAGAAAAGAGATGAAAGAGAGAGAGAGAGAGAGAAAGAGAGAGAGAAGTTTGCTGCATATTCTATCTCGACGTCCGGGTCTTCTGGGTCGCGAACGGGTTTCATGAAAATTCATATAAATGGTACGGGCGGTTTCGTCCCTAAATTACATTTTAGCTCGCCGATTTATGAAAGAAATATTTTCAAACTGATAACGTCATATACGTGGCTCATCGTGCCGGAAAACAATACTCCATTATTAAGCTCGCGTGCATCTGTATCTCCGATTATTATTGGACCATGTTAATCATATTCAGTCTCTTTCATGGTTATTTTGTTTTTTTTTCTTTTTTTTTTTTTATATTTACATACTTACATATCTATGATCTGATCCTTCAATGCGATATAATCGATAAAATATAAATTTACAATACCATATATTTAATATTTAACAATCGATTTCTCACTCGAATTATAACATTTTTATCATGTTC